>NW_026869918.1:0-300000 GCF_019925205.1 Metopolophium dirhodum | reverse complement strand
TCTGGTTTTTCAGATCATCTAGTTTATGTATAGTGGATAAATGTATTTGCAATTGTCTGAAGTCTTCTTCATCAACATATTATGTTTTTTTTTTAATTTGAAATGATGTACCCCAACAATGAATAATGTTAATATCAACGTATTTATTGACTTCTAAATTCTAGTTTTGCGTACAACTAATCTATCTATAGGTGACTAATGTATTTGCAATTGTCTGAAGTCTTATTCAACAACAACTTATGTGTTTTTTTTTTTTTGAAATGATTTACCCCATCAATGAAAAATGTTTTATTAACGTAATAATTGAGTTCTAAATTCTAGTTTTCTGAACATCTAGTTAATTTATAGTGGATAAATGTATTTGCAATTGTCTGAAGTCTTCTTCATCAACATATTATGTTTTTTTTTTAATTTGAAATGATGTACCCCAACAATGAATAATGTAATATCAATGTATTTATTGACTTCTAAATTCTAGTTTTGCGTACAACTAATCTATCTATAGGTGACTAATGTATTTGCAATTGTCTGAAGTCTTATTCAACAACAACTTATGTGTTTTTTTTTATTTGAAATGATTTACCCCATCAATGAAAAATGTTAATATTAACGTAATTTTTGAGTTTTAAATTCTGGTTTTTCTGATCATCTAGTTTATGTATAGTAGATAAATGTATTTGCAATTACCTGAAGTCTTATTCAACAACAACTTATGTGTTTTTTTTATTTGAAATGATTTACCCCATCAATGAAAAATGTTAAGACTAACGTAATAATTGAGTTCTAAATTCTAGTTTTCTGAATATCTAGTTAATTTATTGTGGATAAATGTATTTTCAATTGTCTGAAGTCTTTTTTAACAACAACTTATGTTTTTTTTTTAATTTGAAATGATGTACCCCAACAATGAATAACGTTAATATTAACGTAATTATTGACTTCTAAATTCTAGTTTTGCGTACAACTAATCTATCTATAGATGACTAATGTATTTGCAATTGTCTGAAGTCTTATTCATCAACAACTTATGTGTTTTTTTTATTTGAAATGATTTACCCCATCAATGAAAAATGTTTTATTAACGTCATAATTGAGTTCTAAATTTTAGTTTTCTGAACATCTAGTTAATTTATAGTGGATAAATGTATTTGCAATTGTCTGAAGTCTTATTCAACAACAACTTATGTGTTTTTTTTATTTGAAATGATTTACCCCATCAATGAAAAATGTTAATATCAACGTATTTATTGACTTCTAAATTCTAGTTTTGCGTACAACTAATCTATCTATAGGTGAGTAATGTATTTGCAATTGTCTGAAGTCTTATTCAACAACAACTTATGTGTTTTTTTTATTCGAAATGATTTACCCCATCAATGAAAAATGTTTTATTAACGTAATAATTGAGTTCTAAATTCTAGTTTTCTGAACATCTAGTTAATTTATAGTGGATAAATGTATTTGCAATTGTCTGAAGTCTTCTTCATCAACATATTATGTTTTTTTTTTAATTTGAAATGATGTACCCCAACAATGAATTATGTTAATATCAACGTATTTATCGACTTCTAAATTCTAGTTTTGCGTACAACTAATCGATCTATAGGTGACTAATGTATTTGCAATTGTCTGAAGTCTTATTCATCAACATATTATGTTTATTCTTTAATTTGAAATGATGTAACCCAACAATGAATAATGTTAATATTAACGTAATTTTTGAGTTTTAAATTCTGGTTTTTCTGATCATCTAGTTTATGTATAGTGGATAAATGTATTTGCAATTGTCTGAAGTCTTATTCATCAACATATTATGTTTTTTTTTTAATTTGAAATGATGTACCCCAACAATGAATAATGTTAATATCAACGTATTTATTGACTTCTAAATTCTAGTTTTGCGTACAACTAATCTATCTATAGGTGACTTATGTATTTGCAATTGTCTGAAGTCTTATTCAACAACAACTTATGTGTTTTTTTTATTTGAAATGATTTACCCCATCAATGAAAAATGTTTTATTAACGTAATAATTGAGTTCTAAATTCTAGTTTTCTGAACATCTAGTTAATTTATAGTGGATAAATGTATTTGCAATTGTCTGAAGTCTTCTTCATCAACATATTATGTTTTTTTTTTAATTTGAAATGATGTACCCCAACAATGAATAATGTAATATCAATGTATTTATTGACTTCTAAATTCTAGTTTTGCGTACAACTAATCTATCTATAGGTGACTAATGTATTTGCAATTGTCTGAAGTCTTATTCAACAACAACTTATGTGTTTTTTTTATTTGAAATGATTTACCCCATCAATGAAAAATGTTAATATTAACGTAATTTTTGAGTTTTAAATTCTGGTTTTTCTGATCATCTAGTTTATGTATAGTAGATAAATGTATTTGCAATTACCTGAAGTCTTATTCAACAACAACTTATGTGTTTTTTTTATTTGAAATGATTTACCCCATCAATGAAAAATGTTAAGACTAACGTAATAATTGAGTTCTAAATTCTAGTTTTCTGAATATCTAGTTAATTTATTGTGGATAAATGTATTTTCAATTGTCTGAAGTCTTTTTTAACAACAACTTATGTTTTTTTTTTAATTTGAAATGATGTACCCCAACAATGAATAACGTTAATATTAACGTAATTATTGACTTCTAAATTCTAGTTTTGCGTACAACTAATCTATCTATAGATGACTAATGTATTTGCAATTGTCTGAAGTCTTATTCATCAACAACTTATGTGTTTTTTTTTATTTGAAATGATTTACCCCATCAATGAAAAATGTTTTATTAACGTCATAATTGAGTTCTAAATTTTAGTTTTCTGAACATCTAGTTAATTTATAGTGGATAAATGTATTTGCAATTGTCTGAAGTCTTATTCAACAACAACTTATGTGTTTTTTTTATTTGAAATGATTTACCCCATCAATGAAAAATGTTAATATCAACGTATTTATTGACTTCTAAATTCTAGTTTTGCGTACAACTAATCTATCTATAGGTGAGTAATGTATTTGCAATTGTCTGAAGTCTTATTCAACAACAACTTATGTGTTTTTTTTTATTCGAAATGATTTACCCCATCAATGAAAAATGTTTTATTAACGTAATAATTGAGTTCTAAATTCTAGTTTTCTGAACATCTAGTTAATTTATAGTGGATAAATGTATTTGCAATTGTCTGAAGTCTTCTTCATCAACATATTATGTTTTTTTTTTAATTTGAAATGATGTACCCCAACAATGAATTATGTTAATATCAACGTATTTATCGACTTCTAAATTCTAGTTTTGCGTACAACTAATCGATCTATAGGTGACTAATGTATTTGCAATTGTCTGAAGTCTTATTCATCAACATATTATGTTTATTCTTTAATTTGAAATGATGTAACCCAACAATGAATAATGTTAATATTAACGTAATTTTTGAGTTTTAAATTCTGGTTTTTCTGATCATCTAGTTTATGTATAGTGGATAAATGTATTTGCAATTGTCTGAAGTCTTATTCATCAACATATTATGTTTTTTTTTTAATTTGAAATGATGTACCCCAACAATGAATAATGTTAATATCAACGTATTTATTGACTTCTAAATTCTAGTTTTGCGTACAACTAATCTATCTATAGGTGACTTATGTATTTGCAATTGTCTGAAGTCTTATTCAACAACAACTTATGTGTTTTTTTTATTTGAAATGATTTACCCCATCAATGAAAAATGTTTTATTAACGTAATAATTGAGTTCTAAATTCTAGTTTTCTGAACATCTAGTTAATTTATAGTGGATAAATGTATTTGCAATTGTCTGAAGTCTTCTTCATCAACATATTATGTTTTTTTTTTTAATTTGAAATGATGTACCCCAACAATGAATAATGTTAATATCAACGTATTTATTGACTTCTAAATTCTAGTTTTGCGTACAACTAATCTATCTATAGGTGACTAATGTATTTGCAATTGTCTGAAGTCTTATTCATCAACATATTATGTTTATTCTTTAATTTGAAATGATGTAACCCAACAATGAATAATGTTAATATTAACGTAATTTTTGAGTTTTAAATTCTGGTTTTTCTGATCATCTAGTTTATGTATAGTAGATAAATGTATTTGCAATTACCTGAAGTCTTATTCAACAACAACTTATGTGTTTTTTTTATTTGAAATGATTTACCCCATCAATGAGAAATGTTAAGACTAACGTAATAATTGAGTTCTAAATTCTAGTTTTCTGAATATCTAGTTAATTTATTGTGGATAAATGTATTTTCAATTGTCTGAAGTCTTATTTAACAACAACTTATGTGTTTTTTTTAATTTGAAATGATGTACCCCAACAATGAATAATGTTAATATCAATGTATTTATTGACTTCTAAATTCTAGTTTTGCGTACAAATAATCTATCTATAGGTGACTAATGTATTTGGAATTGTCTGAAGTCTTATTCAACAACAACTTATGTGTTTTTTTTTATTTGAAATGATTTACCCCATCAATGAAAAATGTTTTATTAACGTAATTATTGAGTTCTAAATTCTAGTTTTCTGAACATCTAGTTAATTTATAGTGGATAAATGTATTTGCAATTGTCTGAAGTCTTCTTTATCAACATATTATGTTTTTTTTTTAATTTGAAATGATGTACCCCAACAATGAATAATGTTAATATCAACGTATTTATTGACTTCTAAATTCTAGTTTTGCGTACAACTAATCGATCTATAGGTGACTAATGTATTTGCAATTGTCTGAAGTCTAATTCATCAACATATTATGTTTATTCTTTAATTTGAAATGATGTAACCCAACAATGAATAATGTTAATATTAACGTAATTTTTGAGTTCGAAATTCTGGTTTTTCAGATCATCTAGTTTATGTATAGTGGATAAATGTATTTGCAATTGTCTGAAGTCTTCTTCATCAACATATTATGTTTTTTTTTTAATTTGAAATGATATACCCCAACAATGAATAATGTTAATATCAACGTATTTATTGACTTCTAAATTCTAGTTTTGCGTACAACTAATCTATCTATAGGTGACTAATGTATTTGCAATTGTCTGAAGTCTTATTCAACAACAACTTATGTGTTTTTTTATTTGAAATGATTTACCCCATCAATGAAAAATGTTTTATTAACGTAATAATTGAGTTCTAAATTCTAGTTTTCTGAACATCTAGTTAATTTATAGTGGATAAATGTATTTGCAATTGTCTGAAGTCTTCTTCATCAACATATTATGTTTTTTTTTTAATTTGAAATGATGTACCCCAACAATGAATAATGTAATATCAATGTATTTATTGACTTCTAAATTCTAGTTTTGCGTACAACTAATCTATCTATAGGTGACTAATGTATTTGCAATTGTCTGAAGTCTTATTCAACAACAACTTATGTGTTTTTTTTATTTGAAATGATTTACCCCATCAATGAAAAATGTTAATATTAACGTAATTTTTGAGTTTTAAATTCTGGTTTTTCTGATCATCTAGTTTATGTATAGTAGATAAATGTATTTGCAATTACCTGAAGTCTTATTCAACAACAACTTATGTGTTTTTTTTATTTGAAATGATTTACCCCATCAATGAAAAATGTTAAGACTAACGTAATAATTGAGTTCTAAATTCTAGTTTTCTGAATATCTAGTTAATTTATTGTGGATAAATGTATTTTCAATTGTCTGAAGTCTTTTTTAACAACAACTTATGTTTTTTTTTTAATTTGAAATGATGTACCCCAACAATGAATAACGTTAATATTAACGTAATTATTGACTTCTAAATTCTAGTTTTGCGTACAACTAATCTATCTATAGATGACTAATGTATTTGCAATTGTCTGAAGTCTTATTCATCAACAACTTATGTGTTTTTTTTATTTGAAATGATTTACCCCATCAATGAAAAATGTTTTATTAACGTCATAATTGAGTTCTAAATTTTAGTTTTCTGAACATCTAGTTAATTTATAGTGGATAAATGTATTTGCAATTGTCTGAAGTCTTATTCAACAACAACTTATGTGTTTTTTTTATTTGAAATGATTTACCCCATCAATGAAAAATGTTAATATCAACGTATTTATTGACTTCTAAATTCTAGTTTTGCGTACAACTAATCTATCTATAGGTGAGTAATGTATTTGCAATTGTCTGAAGTCTTATTCAACAACAACTTATGTGTTTTTTTTATTCGAAATGATTTACCCCATCAATGAAAAATGTTAATACTAACGTAATAATTGAGTTCTAAATTCTAGTTTTCTGAATATCTAGTTAATTTATTGTGGATAAATGTATTTGCAATTGTCTGAAGTCTTATTCATCAACATATTATGTTTTTTTTTTAATTTGAAATGATGTACCCCAACAATGAATAATGTTAATATCAACGTATTTATTGACTTCTAAATTCTAGTTTTGCGTACAACTAATCTATCTATAGGTGACTTATGTATTTGCAATTGTCTGAAGTCTTATTCAACAACAACTTATGTGTTTTTTTTATTTGAAATGATTTACCCCATCAATGAAAAATGTTTTATTAACGTAATAATTGAGTTCTAAATTCTAGTTTTCTGAACATCTAGTTAATTTATAGTGGATAAATGTATTTGCAATTGTCTGAAGTCTTCTTCATCAACATATTATGTTTTTTTTTTAATTTGAAATGATGTACCCCAACAATGAATTATGTTAATATCAACGTATTTATCGACTTCTAAATTCTAGTTTTGCGTACAACTAATCGATCTATAGGTGACTAATGTATTTGCAATTGTCTGAAGTCTTATTCATCAACATATTATGTTTATTCTTTAATTTGAAATGATGTAACCCAACAATGAATAATGTTAATATTAACGTAATTTTTGATTTTTAAATTCTGGTTTTTCTGATCATCTAGTTTATGTATAGTGGATAAATGTATTTGCAATTGTCTGAAGTCTTATTCATCAACATATTATGTTTTTTTTTTAATTTGAAATGATGTACCCCAACAATGAATAATGTTAATATCAACGTATTTATTGACTTCTAAATTCTAGTTTTGCGTACAACTAATCTATCTATAGGTGAGTAATGTATTTGCAATTGTCTGAAGTCTTATTCATCAACAACTTATGTGTTTTTTTTTATTTGAAATGATTTACCCCATCAATGAAAAATGTTTTATTAACGTCATAATTGAGTTCTAAATTTTAGTTTTCTGAACATCTAGTTAATTTATAGTGGATAAATGTATTTGCAATTGTCTGAAGTCTTATTCAACAACAACTTATGTGTTTTTTTTATTTGAAATGATTTACCCCATCAATGAAAAATGTTAATATCAACGCATTTATTGACTTCTAAATTCTAGTTTTGCGTACAACTAATCTATCTATAGGTGAGTAATGTATTTGCAATTGTCTGAAGTCTTATTCAACAACAACTTATGTGTTTTTTTTATTCGAAATGATTTACCCCATCAATGAAAAATGTTAATACTAACGTAATAATTGAGTTCTAAATTCTAGTTTTCTGAATATCTAGTTAATTTATTGTGGATAAATGTATTTGCAATTGTCTGAAGTCTTATTCATCAACATATTATGTTTTTTTTTTAATTTGAAATGATGTACCCCAACAATGAATAATGTTAATATCAACGTATTTATTGACTTCTAAATTCTAGTTTTGCGTACAACTAATCTATCTATAGGTGACTTATGTATTTGCAATTGTCTGAAGTCTTATTCAACAACAACTTATGTGTTTTTTTTATTTGAAATGATTTACCCCATCAATGAAAAATGTTTTATTAACGTAATAATTGAGTTCTAAATTCTAGTTTTCTGAACATCTAGTTAATTTATAGTGGATAAATGTATTTGCAATTGTCTGAAGTCTTCTTCATCAACATATTATGTTTTTTTTTTAATTTGAAATGATGTACCCCAACAATGAATTATGTTAATATCAACGTATTTATCGACTTCTAAATTCTAGTTTTGCGTACAACTAATCGATCTATAGGTGACTAATGTATTTGCAATTGTCTGAAGTCTTATTCATCAACATATTATGTTTATTCTTTAATTTGAAATGATGTAACCCAACAATGAATAATGTTAATATTAACGTAATTTTTGAGTTTTAAATTCTGGTTTTTCTGATCATCTAGTTTATGTATAGTGGATAAATGTATTTGCAATTGTCTGAAGTCTTATTCATCAACATATTATGTTTTTTTTTTAATTTGAAATGATGTACCCCAACAATGAATAATGTTAATATCAACGTATTTATTGACTTCTAAATTCTAGTTTTGCGTACAACTAATCTATCTATAGGTGACTAATGTATTTGCAATTGTCTGAAGTCTTATTCAACAACAACTTATGTGTTTTTTTTATTTGAAATGATTTACCCCATCAATGAAAAATGTTAAGACTAACGTAATAATTGAGTTCTAAATTCTAGTTTTCTGAATATCTAGTTAATTTATTGTGGATAAATGTATTTTCAATTGTCTGAAGTCTTATTTAACAACAACTTATGTGTTTTTTTTAATTTGAAATGATGTACCCCAACAATGAATAATGTTAATATCAATGTATTTCTTGACTTCTAAATTCTAGTTTTGCGTACAAATAATCTATCTATAGGTGACTAATGTATTTGCAATTGTCTGAAGTCTTATTCAACAACAACTTATGTGTTTTTTTTTATTTGAAATGATTTACCCCATCAATGAAAAATGTTTTATTAACGTAATTATTGAGTTCTAAATTCTAGTTTTCTGAACATCTAGTTAATTTATAGTGGATAAATGTATTTGCAATTGTCTGAAGTCTTCTTTATCAACATATTATGTTTTTTTTTTAATTTGAAATGATGTACCCCAACAATGAATAATGTTAATATCAACGTATTTATTGACTTCTAAATTCTAGTTTTGCGTACAACTAATCTATCTATAGGTGACTAATGTATTTGCAATTGTCTGAAGTCTTATTCAACAACAACTTATGTGTTTTTTTTATTTGAAATGATTTACCCCATCAATGAAAAATGTTTTATTAACGTAATAATTGAGTTCTAAATTCTAGTTTTCTGAACATCTAGTTAATTTATAGTGGATAAATGTATTTGCAATTGTCTGAAGTCTTCTTCATCAACATATTATGTTTTTTTTTTTAATTTGAAATGATGTACCCCAACAATGAATAATGTTAATATCAACGTATTTATTGACTTCTAAATTCTAGTTTTTGCGTACAACTAATCGATCTATAGGTGACTAATGTATTTGCAATTGTCTGAAGTCTAATTCATCAACATATTATGTTTATTCTTTAATTTGAAATGATGTAACCCAACAATGAATAATGTTAATATTAACGTAATTTTTGAGTTCGAAATTCTGGTTTTTCAGATCATCTAGTTTATGTATAGTGGATAAATGTATTTGCAATTGTCTGAAGTCTTCTTCATCAACATATTATGTTTTTTTTTTAATTTGAAATGATGTACCCCAACAATGAATAATGTTAATATCAACGTATTTATTGACTTCTAAATTCTAGTTTTGCGTACAACTAATCTATCTATAGGTGACTAATGTATTTGCAATTGTCTGAAGTCTTATTCAACAACAACTTATGTGTTTTTTTTATTTGAAATGATTTACCCCATCAATGAAAAATGTTTTATTAACGTAATAATTGAGTTCTAAATTCTAGTTTTCTGAACATCTAGTTAATTTATAGTGGATAAATGTATTTGCAATTGTCTGAAGTCTTCTTCATCAACATATTATGTTTTTTTTTTAATTTGAAATGATGTACCCCAACAATGAATAATGTAATATCAATGTATTTATTGACTTCTAAATTCTAGTTTTGCGTACAACTAATCTATCTATAGGTGACTAATGTATTTGCAATTGTCTGAAGTCTTATTCAACAACAACTTATGTGTTTTTTTTATTTGAAATGATTTACCCCATCAATGAAAAATGTTAATATTAACGTAATTTTTGAGTTTTAAATTCTGGTTTTTCTGATCATCTAGTTTATGTATAGTAGATAAATGTATTTGCAATTACCTGAAGTCTTATTCAACAACAACTTATGTGTTTTTTTTATTTGAAATGATTTACCCCATCAATGAAAAATGTTAAGACTAACGTAATAATTGAGTTCTAAATTCTAGTTTTCTGAATATCTAGTTAATTTATTGTGGATAAATGTATTTTCAATTGTCTGAAGTCTTTTTTAACAACAACTTATGTTTTTTTTTTAATTTGAAATGATGTACCCCAACAATGAATAACGTTAATATTAACGTAATTATTGACTTCTAAATTCTAGTTTTGCGTACAACTAATCTATCTATAGATGACTAATGTATTTGCAATTGTCTGAAGTCTTATTCATCAACAACTTATGTGTTTTTTTTATTTGAAATGATTTACCCCATCAATGAAAAATGTTTTATTAACGTCATAATTGAGTTCTAAATTTTAGTTTTCTGAACATCTAGTTAATTTATAGTGGATAAATGTATTTGCAATTGTCTGAAGTCTTATTCAACAACAACTTATGTGTTTTTTTTATTTGAAATGATTTACCCCATCAATGAAAAATTGTTAATATCAACGTATTTATTGACTTCTAAATTCTAGTTTTGCGTACAACTAATCTATCTATAGGTGAGTAATGTATTTGCAATTGTCTGAAGTCTTATTCAACAACAACTTATGTGTTTTTTTTATTCGAAATGATTTACCCCATCAATGAAAAATGTTTTATTAACGTAATAATTGAGTTCTAAATTCTAGTTTTCTGAACATCTAGTTAATTTATAGTGGATAAATGTATTTGCAATTGTCTGAAGTCTTCTTCATCAACATATTATGTTTTTTTTTTAATTTGAAATGATGTACCCCAACAATGAATTATGTTAATATCAACGTATTTATCGACTTCTAAATTCTAGTTTTGCGTACAACTAATCGATCTATAGGTGACTAATGTATTTGCAATTGTCTGAAGTCTTATTCATCAACATATTATGTTTATTCTTTAATTTGAAATGATGTAACCCAACAATGAATAATGTTAATATTAACGTAATTTTTGAGTTTTAAATTCTGGTTTTTCTGATCATCTAGTTTATGTATAGTGGATAAATGTATTTGCAATTGTCTGAAGTCTTATTCATCAACATATTATGTTTTTTTTTTAATTTGAAATGATGTACCCCAACAATGAATAATGTTAATATCAACGTATTTATTGACTTCTAAATTCTAGTTTTGCGTACAACTAATCTATCTATAGGTGACTTATGTATTTGCAATTGTCTGAAGTCTTATTCAACAACAACTTATGTGTTTTTTTTATTTGAAATGATTTACCCCATCAATGAAAAATGTTTTATTAACGTAATAATTGAGTTCTAAATTCTAGTTTTCTGAACATCTAGTTAATTTATAGTGGATAAATGTATTTGCAATTGTCTGAAGTCTTCTTCATCAACATATTATGTTTTTTTTTTTAATTTGAAATGATGTACCCCAACAATGAATAATGTTAATATCAACGTATTTATTGACTTCTAAATTCTAGTTTTGCGTACAACTAATCTATCTATAGGTGACTAATGTATTTGCAATTGTCTGAAGTCTTATTCATCAACATATTATGTTTATTCTTTAATTTGAAATGATGTAACCCAACAATGAATAATGTTAATATTAACGTAATTTTTGAGTTTTAAATTCTGGTTTTTCTGATCATCTAGTTTATGTATAGTAGATAAATGTATTTGCAATTACCTGAAGTCTTATTCAACAACAACTTATGTGTTTTTTTTATTTGAAATGATTTACCCCATCAATGAGAAATGTTAAGACTAACGTAATAATTGAGTTCTAAATTCTAGTTTTCTGAATATCTAGTTAATTTATTGTGGATAAATGTATTTTCAATTGTCTGAAGTCTTATTTAACAACAACTTATGTGTTTTTTTTAATTTGAAATGATGTACCCCAACAATGAATAATGTTAATATCAATGTATTTATTGACTTCTAAATTCTAGTTTTGCGTACAAATAATCTATCTATAGGTGACTAATGTATTTGCAATTGTCTGAAGTCTTATTCAACAACAACTTATGTGTTTTTTTTATTTGAAATGATTTACCCCATCAATGAAAAATGTTTTATTAACGTAATTATTGAGTTCTAAATTCTAGTTTTCTGAACATCTAGTTAATTTATAGTGGATAAATGTATTTGCAATTGTCTGAAGTCTTCTTTATCAACATATTATGTTTTTTTTTTAATTTGAAATGATGTACCCCAACAATGAATAATGTTAATATCAACGTATTTATTGACTTCTAAATTCTAGTTTTGCGTACAACTAATCTATCTATAGGTGACTAATGTATTTGCAATTGTCTGAAGTCTTATTCAACAACAACTTATGTGTTTTTTTTATTTGAAATGATTTACCCCATCAATGAAAAATGTTTTATTAACGTAATAATTGAGTTCTAAATTCTAGTTTTCTGAACATCTAGTTAATTTATAGTGGATAAATGTATTTGCAATTGTCTGAAGTCTTCTTCATCAACATATTATGTTTTTTTTTTTAATTTGAAATGATGTACCCCAACAATGAATAATGTTAATATCAACGTATTTATTGATTCTAAATTCTAGTTTTTGCGTACAACTAATCGATCTATAGGTGACTAATGTATTTGCAATTGTCTGAAGTCTTATTCATCAACATATTATGTTTATTCTTTAATTTGAAATGATGTAACCCAACAATGAATAATGTTAATATTAACGTAATTTTTGAGTTTTAAATTCTGGTTTTTTCTGATCTTCTAGTTTATGTATAGTGGATAAATGTATTTGCAATTGTCTGAAGTCTTATTCATCAACATATTATGTTTTTTTTTTTAATTTGAAATGATGTACCCCAACAATGAATAATGTTAATATCAACGTATTTATTGACTTCTAAATTCTAGTTTTTGCGTACAACTAATCTATCTATAGGTGACTAATGTATTTGCAATTGTCTGAAGTCTAATTCATCAACATATTATGTTTATTCTTTAATTTGAAATGATGTAACCCAACAATGAATAATGTTAATATTAACGTAATTTTTGAGTTCGAAATTCTGGTTTTTCAGATCATCTAGTTTATGTATAGTGGATAAATGTATTTGCAATTGTCTGAAGTCTTCTTCATCAACATATTATGTTTTTTTTTTAATTTGAAATGATGTACCCCAACAATGAATAATGTTAATATCAACGTATTTATTGACTTCTAAATTCTAGTTTTGCGTACAACTAATCTATCTATAGGTGACTAATGTATTTGCAATTGTCTGAAGTCTTATTCAACAACAACTTATGTGTTTTTTTTATTTGAAATGATTTACCCCCATCAATGAAAAATGTTTTATTAACGTAATAATTGAGTTCTAAATTCTAGTTTTCTGAACATCTAGTTAATTTATAGTAGATAAATGTATTTGCAAATTACCTGAAGTCTTATTCAACAACAACATATGTGTTTTTTTTTATTTGAAATGATTTACCCCATCAATGAAAAATGTTAAGACTAACGTAATAATTGAGTTCTAAATTCTAGTTTTCTGAATATCTAGTTAATTTATTGTGGATAAATGTATTTTCAATTGTCTGAAGTCTTTTTTTAACAACAACTTATGTTTTTTTTTTTAATTTGAAATGATGTACCCCAACAATGAATAACGTTAATATTAACGTAATTTATTGACTTCTAAATTCTAGTTTTGCGTACAACTAATCTATCTATAGATGACTAATGTATTTGCAATTGTCTGAAGTCTTATTCATCAACAACTTATGTGTTTTTTTTATTTGAAATGATTTACCCCATCAATGAAAAATGTTTTATTAACGTCATAATTGAGTTCTAAATTTTAGTTTTCTGAACATCTAGTTAATTTATAGTGGATAAATGTATTTGCAATTGTCTGAAGTCTTATTTCAACAACAACTTATGTGTTTTTTTTATTTGAAATGATTTACCCCATCAATGAAAAATGTTAATATCAACGTATTTATTGACTTTCTAAATTCTAGTTTTGCGTACAACTAATCTATCTATAGGTGGAGTAATGTATTTGCAATTGTCTGATAGTCTTATTCAACAACAACTTATGTGTTTTTTTTATTTCGAAATGATTTACCCCCATCAATGAAAAATGTTAATACTAACGTAATAATTGAGTTCTAAATTCTAGTTTTCTGAATATCTAGTTAATTTATTGTGGATAAATGTATTTGCAATTGTCTGAAGTCTTATTCATCGAACACATTATGTTTTTTTTTTAATTTGAAATGATGTTACCCCAACAATGAATAATGTTAATATCAACGTATTTATTGACTTCTAAATTCTAGTTTTGCGTACAACTAATCTATCTATAGGTGACTTATGTATTTGCAATTGTCTGAAGTCTTATTCAACAACAACTTATGTGTTTTTTTTTATTTGAAATAATTTACCCCATCAATGAAAAATGTTTTATTAACGTAATAATTGAGTTCTAAATTCTAGTTTTCTGAACATCTAGTTAATTTATAGTGGATAAATGTATTTGCAATTGTCTGAAGTCTTCTTCATCAACATATTATGTTTTTTTTTTTAATTTGAAATGATGTACCCCAACAATGAATTATGTTAATATCAACGTATTTATCGACTTCTAAATTCTAGTTTTGCGTACAACTAATCGATCTATAGGTGACTAATGTATTTGCAATTGTCTGAAGTCTTATTCATCAACATATTATGTTTATTCTTTAATTTGAAATGATGTAACCCAACAATGAATAATGTTAATATTTACGTAATTTTTGAGTTTTAAATTCTGGTTTTTTCTGATCATCTAGTTTATGTATAGTGGATAAATGTATTTGCAATTGTCTGAAGTCTTATTCATCAACATATTATGTTTTTTTTTTAATTTGAAATGATGTACCCCAACAATGAATAATGTTAATATCAACGTATTTATTGACTTCTAAATTCTAGTTTTGCGTACAACTAATCTATCTATAGGGTGAGTAATGTATTTGCAATTGTCTGAAGTCTTATTCAACAACAACTTATGTGTTTTTTTTATTTGAAATGATTTACCCCATCAATGAAAAATGTTAATACTAACGTAATAATTGAGTTCTAAATTCTAGTTTTCTGAATATCTAGTTAATTTATTGTGGATAAATGTATTTTCAATTGTCTGAAGTCTTATTTAACAACAACTTATGTTTTTTTTTTTAATTTGAAATGATGTACCCCAACAACTGAATAATGTTAATATCAACGTATTTATTGACTTTCTAAATTCTAGTTTTGCGTACAACTAATCGATCTATAGGTGGACTAATGTATTTGCAATTGTCTGAAGTCTTATTCATCAACATATTATGTTTATTCTTTAATTTGAAATGATGTAACCCAACAATGAATAATGTTAATATTAACGTAATTTTTGAGTTTGTTAAATTCTGGTTTTTCTGATCATCTAGTTTATGTATAGTAGATAAATGTATTTGCAATTACCTGAAGTCTTATTCAACAACAACTTATGTGTTTTTTTTATTTGAAATGATTTACCCCATCAATGAGAAATGTTAAGACTAACGTAATAATTGAGTTCTAAATTCTAGTTTTCTGAATATCTAGTTAATTTATAGTGGGATAAATGTATTTTCAATTGTCTGAAGTCTTATTCATCAACATATTATGTTTATTCTTTAATTTGAAATGATGTAACCCAACAATGAATAATGTTAGATATTAACGTAATTTTTGAGTTTTAAATTCTGGTTTTTCTGATCATCTAGTTTATGTATAGTGGATAAATGTATTTGCAATTGTCTGAAGTCTTATTCATCAACATATTATGTTTTTTTTTTTAATTTGAAATGATGTACCCCAACAATGAATAATGTTAATATCAACGTATTTATTGACTTCTAAATTCTAGTTTTGCGTACAACTAATCTATCTATAGGTGACTAATGTATTTGCAATTGCCTGAAGTCTTATTCAACAACAACTTATGTGTTTTTTTTATTTGAAATGATTTACCCCATCAATGAAAAATGTTTTATTAACGTAATAATTGAGTTCTAAATTCTAGTTTTCTGAACATCTAGTTAATTTATAGTGGATAAATGTATTTGCAATTGTCTGAAGTCTTCTTCATCAACATATTATGTTTTTTTTTTTTAATTTGAAATGATGTACCCCAACAATGAATAATGTTAATATCAACGTATTTATTGACTTCTAAATTCTAGTTTTGCGTACAACTTAATCTATCTATAGGTGACTAATGTATTTGCAATTGTCTGAAGTCTTATTCATCAACATATTATGTTTATTCTTTAATTTGAAATGATGTAACCCAACAATGAATAATGTTAATATTAACGTAATTTTTGAGTTTTTAAATTCTGGTTTTTCTGATCATCTAGTTTATGTATAGTGGATAAATGTATTTGCAATTGTCTGAAGGTCTTATTCATCAACATATTATGTTTTTTTTTTAATTTGAAATGATGTACCCCAACAATGAATAATGTTAATATCAACGTATTTATTGACTTCTAAATTCTAGTTTTTGCGTACAACTAATCTATCTATAGGTGACTTATGTATTTGCAATTGTCTGAAGTCTTATTCAACAACAACTTATGTGTTTTTTTTTATTTGAAATGATTTACCCCATCAATGAAAAATGTTAATACTAACGTAATAATTGAGTTCTAAATTCTAGTTTTCTGAATATCTAGTTAATTTATTGTGGATTAAATGTATTTTCAATTGTCTGAAGTCTTATTTAACAACAACTTATGTTTTTTTTTTTAATTTGAAATGATGTTACCCCCAACAATGAATAATGTTAATATCAACGTATTTATTGACTTCTAAATTCTAGTTTTGCGTACAACTAATCGATCTATAGGTGACTAATGTATTTGCAATTGTCTGAAGTCTTATTCATCAACATATTATGTTTATTCTTTAATTTGAAATGATGTAACCCCAACAATGAATAATGTTAATATTAACGTAATTTTTTGAGTTTTAAATATCTGGTTTTTCTGATCATCTAGTTTATGTATAGTAGATAAATGTATTTGCAATTACCTGAAGGTCTTATTCAACAACAACTTATGTGTTTTTTTTTATTTGAAATGATTTTACCCCATCAATGAGAAATGTTAAGACTAACGTAATAATTGAGTTCTAAATTCTAGTTTTCTGAATATCTAGTTAATTTATTGTGGATAAATGTATTTTCAATTGTCTGAAGTCTTATTCATCAACATATTATGTTTATTCTTTAATTTGAAATGATGTAACCCAACAATGAATAATGTTAATATTAACGTAATTTTTGAGTTTTAAATTCTGGTTTTTTCTGATCATCTAGTTTATGTATAGTGGATAAATGTATTTGCAATTGTCTGAAGTCTTATTCATCAACATATTATGTTTTTTTTTTTAATTTGAAATGATGTACCCCAACAATGAATAATGTTAATATCAACGTATTTATTGGACTTCTAAATTCTAGTTTTGCGTACAACTAATCTATCTATAGGTGGACTAATGTATTTGCAATTGCCTGAAGTCTTATTCAACAACAACTTATGTGTTTTTTTTATTTGAAATGATTTACCCCATCAATGAAAAATGTTTTTATTAACGTAATAATTGAGTTCTAAATTCTAGTTTTCTGAACATCTAGTTAATTTATAGTGGATAAATGTATTTGGCAATTGTCTGAAGTCTTCTTCATCAACATATTATGTTTTTTTTTTTTAATTTGAAATGATGTACCCCAACAATGAATAATGTTAATATCAACGTATTTAATTGACTTCTAAATTCTAGTTTTGCGTACAACTAATCTATCTATAGGTGACTAATGTATTTGCAATTGTCTGAAGTCTTATTCATCAACATATTATTAGTTTATTCTTTAATTTGAAATGATGTAACCCCAACAATGAATAATGTTAATATTAACGTAATTTTTTGAGTTTTAAAATTCTGGTTTTTTCTGATCATCTAGTTTATGTATAGTGGATAAATGTATTTGCAATTGTCCTGAAGTCTTATTCATCAACATATTATGTTTTTTTTTTTTAATTTGAAATGATGTACCCCAACAATGAATAATGTTAATATCAACGTATTTATTGACTTCTAAATTCTAGTTTTGCGTACAACTAATCTATCTATAGGGTGACTTATGTATTTGCAATTGTCTGAAGTCTTATTCAACAACAACTTATGTGTTTTTTTTTATTTGAAATGATTTTACCCCATCAATGAAAAATGTTTTATTAACGTAATTATTGAGTTCTAAATTCTAGTTTTCTGAACATCTAGTTAATTTATAGTGGGATAAATGTATTTGCAATTGTCTGAAGTCTTCTTCATCAACATATTATGTTTTTTTTTTTAATTTGAAATGATGTACCCCAACAATGAATAATGTTAATATCAACGTATTTATTGACTTCTAAATTCTAGTTTTGCGTACAACTAATCGATCTATAGGTGACTAATGTATTTGCAATTGTCTGAAGTCTTATTCATCAACATATTATGTTTATTCTTTAATTTGAAATGATGTAACCCCAACAATGAATAATGTTAATATTAACGTAATTTTTGAGTTTTAAAATTCTGGTTTTTCTGATCATCTAGTTTATGTATAGTGGATAAATGTATTTGCAATTGTCTGAAGTCTTATTCATCAACATATTATGTTTTTTTTTTTAATTTGAAATGATGTACCCCAACAATGAAATAATGTTAATATCAACGTATTTATTGACTTCTAAATTCTAGTTTTGCGTACAACTAATCTATCTATAGGTGACTAATGTATTTGCAATTGCCTGAAGTCTTATTCAACAACAACTTATGTGTTTTTTTTATTTGACAATGATTTACCCCATCAATGAAAAATGTTTTATTAACGTAATAATTGAGTTCTAAATTCTAGTTTTCTGACACATCTAGTTAATTTATAGTTGGATAAATGTATTTGCAATTGTCTGAAGTCTTCTTCATCAACATATTATGTTTTTTTTTTTTAATTTGAAATGATGTACCCCAACAATGAATAATGTTAATATCAACGTATTTATTGACTTCTAAATTCTAGTTTTGCGTACAACTAATCTATCTATAGGTGACTAATGTAATTTGCAATTGTCTGAAAGTCTTATTCATCAACATATTATGTTTATTCTTTAATTTGAAAATGATGTAACCCAACAATGAATAATGTTAATATTAACGTAATTTTTGAGTTTTTAAATTCTGGTTTTTCTGATCATCTAGTTTATGTATAGTGGATAAATGTATTTGCAATTGTCTGAAGTCTTATTCATCAACCATATTATGTTTTTTTTTTTTAATTTGAAATGATGTACCCCAACAATGAATAATGGTTAATATCAACGTATTTATTTGACTTCTAAATTCTAGTTTTGCGTACAACTAATCTATCTATAGGTGACTAATGTATTTGCAATTGTCTGAAGTCTTATTCAACAACAACTTATGTGTTTTTTTTTATTTGAAATGATTTACCCCCATCAATGAAAAATGTTTTATTAACGTAATTATTGAGTGTTCTAAATTCTAGTTTTCTGAACAATCTAGTTAATTTATAGTGGATAAAATGTATTTGCAATTGTCTGAAGTCTTCTTCATCAACATATTATGTTTTTTTTTTTAATTTGAAATGATGTACCCCCAACAATGAATAATGTTAATATCAACGTATTTATTGACTTTCTAAATTCCTAGTTTTGCGTACAACTAATCGATCTATAGGTGACTAATGTATTTGCAATTGTCTGAAGTCCTTATTCATCAACATATTATGTTTATTCTTTAATTTGAAATGATGTAACCCAACAATGAATAATGTTAATAATTAACGTAATTTTTGAGTTTTAAATTCTGGTTTTTTCTGATCATCTAGTTTATGTATAGTGGATAAATGTATTTGCAATTGTCTGAAGTCTTATTCATTCAACATATTATGTTATTTTTTTTAATTTGAAATGATGTACCCCAACAATGAATAATGTTAATATCAACGTATTTATTGACTTCTAAATTCTAGTTTTGCGTACAACTAATCTATCTATAGATGAGTAATGTATTTGCAATTGCCTGAAGTCTTATTCAACAACAACTTATGTGTTTTTTTTATTTGAAATGATTTACCCCATCAATGAAAAATGTTAATACTAACGTAATAATTGAGTTCTAAATTCTAGTTTTCTGAATATCTAGTTAATTTATTGTGGTATAAATGTATTTTTCAATTGTCTGAAGTCTTATTTAACAACAACTTATGTTTTTTTTTTTAATTTGAAATGATGTACCCCAACAATGAATAACGTTAATATTAACGTAATTATTGACTTCTAAATTCTAGTTTTGCGTACAACTAATCTATCTATAGGTGACTAATGTATTTGCAATTGCCTGAAGTCTTATTCAACAAACAACTTATGTGTTTTTTTTTATTCTGAAATGATTTACCCCATCAATGAAAAATGTTAATATTAACGTAATAATTGAATTCTAAATTCTAGTTTTCTGAACATCTAGTTAATTTATTGTGGATAAATGTATTTGCAATTGTCTGAAGTCTTCTTCATCAACATATTATGTTTTTTTTTTTAATTTGAAATGATGTACCCCAACAATGAATAATGTTAATATCAACGTATTTATTGACTTCTAAATTCTAGTTTTGCGTACAACTAATCTATCTATAGGTGACTAATGTATTTGCAATTGTCTGAAGTCTTATTCAACAACAACTTATGTGTTTTTTTTTATTTGAAATGATTTACCCCATCAATGAAAAATGTTAATATTAACGTAATTTTTGAGTTTTAAATTCTGGTTTTTCTGATCATCTAGTTTATGTATAGTAGATAAATGTATTTTGCAATTACCTGAAGTCTTATTCAACAACAACTTATGTGTTTTTTTTATTTGAAATGATTTACCCCATCAATGAAAAATGTTAAGACTAACGTAATAATTGAGTTCTAAATTCTAGTTTTCTGAATATCTAGTTAATTTATTGTGGATAAATGTATTTTCAATTGTCTGAAGTCTTTTTTAACAACAACTTATGGTTTTTTTTTTTAATTTGAAAATGATGTACCCCAACAATGAATAACGTTAATATTAACGTAATTATTGACTTCTAAATTCTAGTTTTGCGTACAACTAATCTATCTATAGATGACTAATGTATTTGCAATTGTCTGAAGTCTTATTCATCAACAACTTATGTGTTTTTTTTTATTTGAAATGATTTACCCCCATCAATGAAAAATGTTTTATTAACGTCATAATTGAGTTCTAAATTTTAGTTTTCTGAACATCTAGTTAATTTTATAGTGGATAAATGTATTTGCAATTGTCTGAAGTCTTATTCAACCAACAACTTATGTGTTTTTTTTTATTTGAAATGATTTACCCCTTCAATGAAAAAATGTTAATATCAACGTATTTATTGACTTCTAAATTCTAGTTTTGCGTACAACTAATCTATCTATAGGTGAGTAATGTATTTGCAATTGTCTGAAGTCTTATTCAACAACAACTTATGTGTTTTTTTTATTTCGAAATGATTTACCCCATCAATGAAAAATGTTAATACTAACGTAATAATTGAGTTCTAAATTCTAGTTTTCTGAATATCTAGTTAATTTATTGTGGATAAATGTATTTGCAATTGTCTGAAGTCTTATTCATCAACACATTATGTTTTTTTTTTAATTTGAAATGATTGTACCCCAACAATGAATAATGTTAATATCAACGTATTTATTGACTTCTAAATTCTAGTTTTGCGTACAACTAATCTATCTATAGGTGACTTATGTATTTGCAATTGTCTGAAGTCTTATTCAACAACAACTTATGTGTTTTTTTTATTTGAAATGATTTACCCCATCAATGAAAAATGTTTTATTAACGTAATAATTGAGTTCTAAATTCTAGTTTTCTGAACATCTAGTTAATTTATAGTGGATAAATGTATTTGCAATTATCTGAAGTTCTTCTTCATCAACATATTATGTTTTTTTTTTAATTTGAAATGATGTACCCCAACAATGAATTATGTTAATATCAACGTATTTATCGACTTCTAAATTCTAGTTTTGCGTACAACTAATCGATCTATAGGTGACTAATGTATTTGCAATTGTCTGAAGTCTTATTCATCAACATATTATGTTTATTCTTTAATTTGAAATGATGTAACCCAACAATGAATAATGTTAATATTAACGTAATTTTTGAGTTTTAAATTCTGGTTTTTCTGATCATCTAGTTTATGTATAGTGGATAAATGTATTTGCAATTGTCTGAAGTCTTATTCATCAACATATTATGTTTTTTTTTTAATTTGAAATGGATGTACCCCAACAATGAATAATGTTAATATCAACGTATTTATTGACTTCTAAATTCTAGTTTTGCGTACAACTAATCTATCTATAGGTGAGTAATGTAATTTGCCAATTGTCTGAAGTCTTAATTCAACAACAACTTATGTGTTTTTTTTATTTGAAATGATTTACCCCATCAATGAAAAATGTTAATACTAACGTAATAATTGAGTTCTAAATTCTAGTTTTCTGAATATCTAGTTAATTTATTGTGGATAAATGTATTTTCAATTGTCTGAAGTCTTATTTAACAACAACTTATGTTTTTTTTTTTAATTTGAAATGATGTACCCCAACAATGAATAATGTTAATATCAACGTATTTATTGACTTCTAAATTCTAGTTTTGCGTACAACTAATCTATCTATAGGTGACTAATGTATTTGCAATTGTCTGAAGTCTTATTCAACAACAACTTATGTGTTTTTTTTATTTGAAATGATTTACCCCATCAATGAAAAATGTTTTATTAACGTAATTATTGAGTTCTAAATTCTAGTTTTCTGAACATCTAGTTAATTTATAGTGGATAAATGTATTTGCAATTGTCTGAAGTCTTCTTCATCAACATATTATGTTTTTTTTTTAATTTGAAATGATGTACCCCAACAATGAATAATGTTAATATCAACGTATTTATTGACTTCTAAATTCTAGTTTTGCGTACAACTAATCGATCTATAGGTGACTAATGTATTTGCAATTGTCTGAAGTCTTATTCATCAACATATTATGTTTATTCTTTAATTTGAAATGATGTAACCCAACAATGAATAATGTTAATATTAACGTAATTTTTGAGTTTTAAATTCTGGTTTTTCTGATCATCTAGTTTATGTATAGTGGATAAATGTATTTGCAATTGTCTGAAGTCTTATTCATCAACATATTATGTTTTTTTTTTAATTTGAAATGATGTACCCCAACAATGAATAATGTTAATATCAACGTATTTATTGACTTCTAAATTCTAGTTTTGCGTACAACTAATCTATCTATAGGTGACTAATGTATTTGCAATTGCCTGAAGTCTTATTCAACAACAACTTATGTGTTTTTTTTATTTGAAATGATTTACCCCATCAATGAAAAATGTTTTATTAACGTAATAATTGAGTTCTAAATTCTAGTTTTCTGAACATCTAGTTAATTTATAGTGGATAAATGTATTTGCAATTGTCTGAAGTCTTCTTCATCAACATATTATGTTTTTTTTTTTAATTTGAAATGATGTACCCCAACAATGAATAATGTTAATATCAACGTATTTATTGACTTCTAAATTCTAGTTTTGCGTACAACTAATCTATCTATAGGTGACTAATGTATTTGCAATTGTCTGAAGTCTTATTCATCAACATATTATGTTTATTCTTTAATTTGAAATGATGTAACCCAACAATGAATAATGTTAATATTAACGTAATTTTTGAGTTTTAAATTCTGGTTTTTCTGATCATCTAGTTTATGTATAGTGGATAAATGTATTTGCAATTGTCTGAAGTCTTATTCATCAACATATTATGTTTTTTTTTTAATTTGAAATGATGTACCCCAACAATGAATAATGTTAATATCAACGTATTTATTGACTTCTAAATTCTAGTTTTGCGTACAACTAATCTATCTATAGGTGACTAATGTATTTGCAATTGTCTGAAGTCTTATTCAACAACAACTTATGTGTTTTTTTTATTTGAAATGATTTACCCCATCAATGAAAAATGTTTTATTAACGTAATTATTGAGTTCTAAATTCTAGTTTTCTGAACATCTAGTTAATTTATAGTGGATAAATGTATTTGCAATTGTCTGAAGTCTTCTTCATCAACATATTATGTTTTTTTTTTAATTTGAAATGATGTACCCCAACAATGAATAATGTTAATATCAACGTATTTATTGACTTCTAAATTCTAGTTTTGCGTACAACTAATCGATCTATAGGTGACTAATGTATTTGCAATTGTCTGAAGTCTTATTCATCAACATATTATGTTTATTCTTTAATTTGAAATGATGTAACCCAACAATGAATAATGTTAATATTAACGTAATTTTTGAGTTTTAAATTCTGGTTTTTCTGATCATCTAGTTTATGTATAGTGGATAAATGTATTTGCAATTGTCTGAAGTCTTATTCATCAACATATTATGTTTTTTTTTTAATTTGAAATGATGTACCCCAACAATGAATAATGTTAATATCAACGTATTTATTGACTTCTAAATTCTAGTTTTGCGTACAACTAATCTATCTATAGATGAGTAATGTATTTGCAATTGCCTGAAGTCTTATTCAACAACAACTTATGTGTTTTTTTTATTTGAAATGATTTACCCCATCAATGAAAAATGTTAATACTAACGTAATAATTGAGTTCTAAATTCTAGTTTTCTGAATATCTAGTTAATTTATTGTGGATAAATGTATTTTCAATTGTCTGAAGTCTTATTTAACAACAACTTATGTTTTTTTTTTAATTTGAAATGATGTACCCCAACAATGAATAACGTTAATATTAACGTAATTATTGACTTCTAAATTCTAGTTTTGCGTACAACTAATCTATCTATAGGTGACTAATGTATTTGCAATTGCCTGAAGTCTTATTCAACAACAACTTATGTGTTTTTTTATTTGAAATGATTTACCCCATCAATGAAAAATGTTAATATTAACGTAATAATTGAATTCTAAATTCTAGTTTTCTGAACATCTAGTTAATTTATTGTGGATAAATGTATTTGCAATTGTCTGAAGTCTTCTTCATCAACATATTATGTTTTTTTTTTAATTTGAAATGATGTACCCCAACAATGAATAATGTTAATATCAACGTATTTATTGACTTCTAAATTCTAGTTTTGCGTACAACTAATCTATCTATAGATGACTAATGTATTTGCAATTGTCTGAAGTCTTATTCATCAACAACTTATGTGTTTTTTTTATTTGAAATGATTTACCCCATCAATGAAAAATGTTAATACTAACGTAATAATTGAGTTCTAAATTCTAGTTTTCTGAATATCTAGTTAATTTATTGTGGATAAATGTATTTTCAATTGTCTGAAGTCTTATTTAACAACAACTTATGTTTTTTTTTTTAATTTGAAATGATGTACCCCAACAATGAATAACGTTAATATTAACGTAATTATTGACTTATAAATTCTAGTTTTGCGTACAACTAATCTATCTATAGGTGACTAATGTATTTGCAATTGCCTGAAGTCTTATTCAACAACAACTTATGTGTTTTTTTTATTTGAAATGATTTACCCCATCAATGAAAAATGTTAATATTAACGTAATAATTGAATTCTAAATTCTAGTTTTCTGAACATCTAGTTAATTTATAGTGGATAAATGTATTTGCAATTGTCTGAAGTCTTATTCATCAACATATTATGTTTTTTTTTTAATTTGAAATGATGTACCCCAACAATGAATAATGTTAATATCAACGTATTTATTGACTTCTAAATTCTAGTTTTGCGTACAACTAATCTATCTATAGGTGACTAATGTATTTGCAATTGTCTGAAGTCTTATTCATCAACATATTATGTTTATTCTTTAATTTGAAATGATGTAACCCAACAATGAATAATGTTAATATTAACGTAATTTTTGAGTTTTAAATTCTGGTTTTTCTGATCATCTAGTTTATGTATAGTGGATAAATGTATTTGCAATTGTCTGAAGTCTTATTCATCAACATATTATGTTTTTTTTTTAATTTGAAATGATGTACCCCAACAATGAATAATGTTAATATCAACGTATTTATTGACTTCTAAATTCTAGTTTTGCGTACAACTAATCTATCTATAGGTGAGTAATGTATTTGCAATTGCCTGAAGTCTTATTCAACAACAACTTATGTGTTTTTTTTATTTGAAATGATTTACCCCATCAATGAAAAATGTTAATACTAACGTAATAATTGAGTTCTAAATTCTAGTTTTCTGAATATCTAGTTAATTTATTGTGGATAAATGTATTTTCAATTGTCTGAAGTCTTATTTAACAACAACTTATGTTTTTTTTTTAATTTGAAATGATGTACCCCAACAATGAATAACGTTAATATTAACGTAATTATTGACTTCTAAATTCTAGTTTTGCGTACAACTAATCTATCTATAGGTGACTAATGTATTTGCAATTGCCTGAAGTCTTATTCAACAACAACTTATGTGTTTTTTTTATTTGAAATGATTTACCCCATCAATGAAAAATGTTAATATTAACGTAATAATTGAATTCTAAATTCTAGTTTTCTGAACATCTAGTTAATTTATTGTGGATAAATGTATTTGCAATTGTCTGAAGTCTTCTTCATCAACATATTATGTTTTTTTTTTAATTTGAAATGATGTACCCCAACAATGAATAATGTTAATATCAACGTATTTATTGACTTCTAAATTCTAGTTTTGCGTACAACTAATCTATCTATAGATTGACTAATGTATTTGCAATTGTCTGAAGTCTTATTCATCAACAACTTATGTGTTTTTTTTATTTGAAATGATTTACCCCATCAATGAAAAATGTTAATACTAACGTAATAATTGAGTTCTAAATTCTAGTTTTCTGAATATCTAGTTAATTTATTGTGGATAAATGTATTTTCAATTGTCTGAAGTCCTTATTTAACAACAACTTATGTTTTTTTTTTAATTTGAAATGATGTACCCCAACAATGAATAACGTTAATATTAACGTAATTATTGACTTATAAATTCTAGTTTTGCGTACAACTAATCTATCTATAGGTGACTAATGTATTTGCAATTGCCTGAAGTCTTATTCAACAACAACTTATGTGTTTTTTTTTATTTGAAATGATTTACCCCATCAATGAAAAATGTTAATATTAACGTAATAATTGAATTCTAAATTCTAGTTTTCTGAACATCTAGTTAATTTATAGTGGATAAATGTATTTGCAATTGTCTGAAGTCTTATTCATCAACATATTATGTTTTTTTTTTTAATTTGAAATGATGTACCCCAATAATGAATAATGTTAATATCAACGTATTTATTGACTTCTAAATTCTAGTTTTGCGTACAACTAATCTATCTATAGGTGAGTAATGTATTTGCAATTGCCTGAAGTCTTATTCATCAACAACTTATGTGTTTTTTTTATTTGAAATGATTTACCCCATCAATGAAAAATGTTAATACTAACGTAATAATTGAGTTCTAAATTCTAGTTTTCTGAATATCTAGTTAATTTATTGTGGATAAATGTATTTTCAATTGTCTGAAGTCTTATTCAACAACAACTTATGTTTTTTTTTTTAATTTGAAATGATGTACCCCAACAATGAATAACGTTAATATTAAACGTAATTATTGACTTATAAATTCTAGTTTTGCGTACAACTAATCTATCTATAGGTGACTAATGTATTTGCAATTGCCTGAAGTCTTATTCAACAACAACTTATGTGTTTTTTTTTATTTGAAATGATTTACCCCATCAATGAAAAATGTTTTATTAACGTAATTATTGAGTTCTAAATTCTAGTTTTCTGAACATCTAGTTAATTTATAGTGGATAAATGTATTTGAAATTGTCTGAAGTCTTCTTCATCAACATATTATGTTTTTTTTTTAATTTGAAATGTTGTACCCCAACAATGAATAATGTTAATATCAACGTATTTATTGACTTCTAATTCTAGTTTTGCGTACAACTAATCGATCTATAGGTGACTAATGTATTTGCAATTGTCTGAAGTCTTATTCATCAACATATTATGTTTATTCTTTAATTTGAAATGATGTAACCCAACAATGAATAATGTTAATATTAACGTAATTTTTGAGTTTTAAATTCTGGTTTTTCTGATCATCTAGTTTATGTATAGTGGATAAATGTATTTGCAATTGTCTGAAGTCTTATTCATCAACATATTATGTTTTTTTTTTAATTTGAAATGATGTACCCCCAACAATGAATAATGTTAATATCAACGTATTTATTGACTTCTAAATTCTAGTTTTGCGTACAACTAATCTATCTATAGGTGAGTAATGTATTTGCAATTGTCTGAAGTCTTATTCAACAACAACTTATGTGTTTTTTTTTATTTGAAATGATTTACCCCATCAATGAAAAATGTTAATACTAACGTAATAATTGAGTTCTAAATTCTAGTTTTCTGAATATCTAGTTAATTTATTGTGGATAAATGTATTTTCAATTGTCTGAAGTCTTATTTAACAACAACTTATGTTTTTTTTTTAATTTGAAATGATGTACCCCAACAATGAATAATGTTAATATCAACGTATTTATTGACTTCTAAATTCTAGTTTTGCGTACAACTAATCTATCTATAGGTGACTAATGTATTTGCAATTGTCTGAAGTCTTATTCATCAACATATTATGTTTATTCTTTAATTTGAAATGATTTACCCCATCAATGAAAAATGTTAATATTTAACGTAATAATTGAATTCTAAATTCTAGTTTTCTGAACATCTAGTTAATTTATAGTGGATAAATGTATTTGCAATTGTCTGAAGTCTTCTTCATCAAAATATTATGTTTTTTTTTTAATTTGAAATGATGTACCCCAACAATGAATAATGTTAATATCAACGTATTTATTGACTTCTAAATTCTAGTTTTGCGTACAACTAATCTATCTATAGATGACTAATGTATTTGCAATTGTCTGAAGTCTTATTCATCAACAACTTATGTGTTTTTTTATTTGAAATGATTTACCCCATCAATGAAAAATGTTAATACTAACGTAATAATTGAGTTCTAAATTCTAGTTTTCTGAATATCTAGTTAATTTATTGTGGATAAATGTATTTTCAATTGTCTGAAGTCTTATTTAACAACAACTTATGTTTTTTTTTTAATTTGAAATGATGTACCCCAACAATGAATAACGTTAATATTAACGTAATTATTGACTTATAAATTCTAGTTTTGCGTACAACTAATCTATCTATAGGTGACTAATGTATTTGCAATTGCCTGAAGTCTTATTCAACAACAACTTATTTTTTTTTTTTATTTGAAATGATTTACCCCATCAATGAAAAATGTTAATATTAACGTAATAATTGAATTCTAAATTCTAGTTTTCTGAACATCTAGTTAATTTATAGTGGATAAATGTATTTGCAATTGTCTGAAGTCTTCTTCATCAACATATAATGTTTTTTTTTTTAATTTGAAATGATGTACCCCAACAATGAATAATGTTAATATCAACGTATTTATTGACTTCTAAATTCTAGTTTTGCGTACAACTAATCTATCTATAGGTGACTAATGTATTAGCAATTGTCTGAAGTCTTATTCATCAACATATTATGTTTATTCTTTAATTTGAAATGATGTAACCCAACAATGAATAATGTTAATATTAACGTAATTTTTGAGTTTTAAACTCTGGTTTTTCTGATAATCTAGTTTATGTATAGTGGATAAATGTATTTGCAATTGTCTGAAGTCTTATTCATCAACATATTATGTTTTTTTTTTAATTTGAAATGATGTACCACAACAATGAATAATGTTAATATCAACGTATTTATTGACTTCTAAATTCTAGTTTTGCGTACAACTAATCTATCTATAGGTGACTAATGTATTTGCAATTGCCTGAAGTCTTATTCAACAACAACTTATGTGTTTTTTTTTATTTGAAATGATTTACCCCATCAATGAAAAATGTTAATATTAACGTAATAATTGAATTCTAAATTCTAGTTTTCTGAACATCTAGTTAATTTATTGTGGATAAATGTATTTGCAATTGTCTGAAGTCTTCTTCATCAACATATTATGTTTTTTTTTTAATTTGAAATGATGTACCCCAACAATGAATAATGTTAATATCAACGTATTTATTGACTTCTAAATTCTAGTTTTGCGTACAACTAATCTATCTATAGATGACTAATGTATTTGCAATTGTCTGAAGTCTTATTCATCAACAACTTATGTGTTTTTTTTTATTTGAAATGATTTACCCCATCAATGAAAAATGTTAATACTAACGTAATAATTGAGTTCTAAATTCTAGTTTTCTGAATATCTAGTTAATTTATTGTGGATAAATGTATTTTCAATTGTCTGAAGTCTTATTTAACAACAACTTATGTTTTTTTTTTTAATTTGAAATGATGTACCCCAACAATGAATAACGTTAATATTAACGTAATTATTGACTTATAAATTCTAGTTTTGCGTACAACTAATCTATCTATAGGTGACTAATGTATTTGCAATTGCCTGAAGTCTTATTCAACAACAACTTATGTGTTTTTTTTTATTTGAAATGATTTACCCCATCAATGAAAAATGTTAATATTAACGTAATAATTGAATTCTAAATTCTAGTTTTCTGAACATCTAGTTAATTTATAGTGGATAAATGTATTTGCAATTGTCTGAAGTCTTATTCATCAACATATTATGTTTTTTTTTTAATTTGAAATGATGTACCCCAATAATGAATAATGTTAATATCAACGTATTTATTGACTTCTAAATTCTAGTTTTGCGTACAACTAATCTATCTATAGGTGAGTAATGTATTTGCAATTGCCTGAAGTCTTATTCAACAACAACTTATGTGTTTTTTTTTATTTGAAATGATTTACCCCATCAATGAAAAATGTTAATACTAACGTAATAATTGAGTTCTAAATTCTAGTTTTCTGAATATCTAGTTAATTTATTGTGGATAAATGTATTTTCAATTGTCTGAAGTCTTATTTAACAACAACTTATGTTTTTTTTTTAATTTGAAATGATGTACCCCAACAATGAATAATGTTAATATCAACGTATTTATTGACTTCTAAATTCTAGTTTTGCGTACAACTAATCTATCTATAGGTGACTAATGTATTTGCAATTGTCTGAAGTCTTATTCAACAACAACTTATGTGTTTTTTTTATTTGAAATGATTTACCCCATCAATGAAAAATGTTTTATTAACGTAATTATTGAGTTCTAAATTCTAGTTTTCTGAACATCTAGTTAATTTATAGTGGATAAATGTATTTGAAATTGTCTGAAGTCTTCTTCATCAACATATTATGTTTTTTTTTAATTTGAAATGTTGTACCCCAACAATGAATAATGTTAATATCAACGTATTTATTGACTTCTAAATTCTAGTTTTGCGTACAACTAATCGATCTATAGGTGACTAATGTATTTGCAATTGTCTGAAGTCTTATTCATCAACATATTATGTTTATTCTTTAATTTGAAATGATGTAACCCAACAATGAATAATGTTAATATTAACGTAATTTTTGAGTTTTAAATTCTGGTTTTTCTGATCATCTAGTTTATGTATAGTGGATAAATGTATTTGCAATTGTCTGAAGTCTTATTCATCAACAACTTATGTGTTTTTTTTATTTGAAATGATTTACCCCATCAATGAAAAATGTTAATACTAACGTAATAATTGAGTTCTAAATTCTAGTTTTCTGAATATCTAGTTAATTTATTGTGGATAAATGTATTTTCAATTGTCTGAAGTCTTATTCAACAACAACTTATGTTTTTTTTTTTAATTTGAAATGATGTACCCCAACAATGAATAACGTTAATATTAACGTAATTATTGACTTATAAATTCTAGTTTTGCGTACAACTAATCTATCTATAGGTGACTAATGTATTTGCAATTGCCTGAAGTCTTATTCAACAACAACTTATGTGTTTTTTTTATTTGAAATGATTTACCCCATCAATGAAAAATGTTTTATTAACGTAATTATTGAGTTCTAAATTCTAGTTTTCTGAACATCTAGTTAATTTATAGTGGATAAATGTATTTGAAATTGTCTGAAGTCTTCTTCATCAACATATTATGTTTTTTTTTTAATTTGAAATGTTGTACCCCAACAATGAATAATGTTAATATCAACGTATTTATTGACTTCTAAATTCTAGTTTTGCGTACAACTAATCGATCTATAGGTGACTAATGTATTTGCAATTGTCTGAAGTCTTATTCATCAACATATTATGTTTATTCTTTAATTTGAAATGATGTAACCCAACAATGAATAATGTTAATATTAACGTAATTTTTGAGTTTTAAATTCTGGTTTTTCTGATCATCTAGTTTATGTATAGTGGATAAATGTATTTGCAATTGTCTGAAGTCTTATTCATCAACATATTATGTTTTTTTTTTAATTTGAAATGATGTACCCCAACAATGAATAATGTTAATATCAACGTATTTATTGACTTCTAAATTCTAGTTTTGCGTACAACTAATCTATCTATAGGTGACTAATGTATTTGCAATTGTCTGAAGTCTTATTCAACAACAACTTATGTGTTTTTTTTATTTGAAATGATTTACCCCATCAATGAAAAATGTTTTATTAACGTAATTATTGAGTTCTAAATTCTAGTTTTCTGAACATCTAGTTAATTTATAGTGGATAAATGTATTTGAAATTGTCTGAAGTCTTCTTCATCAACATATTATGTTTTTTTTTTAATTTGAAATGTTGTACCCCAACAATGAATAATGTTAATATCAACGTATTTATTGACTTCTAAATTCTAGTTTTGCGTACAACTAATCGATCTATAGGTGACTAATGTATTTGCAATTGTCTGAAGTCTTATTCATCAACATATTATGTTTATTCTTTAATTTGAAATGATGTAACCCAACAATGAATAATGTTAATATTAACGTAATTTTTGAGTTTTAAATTCTGGTTTTTCTGATCATCTAGTTTATGTATAGTGGATAAATGTATTTGCAATTGTCTGAAGTCTTATTCATCAACAACTTATGTGTTTTTTTTATTTGAAATGATTTACCCCATCAATGAAAAATGTTAATACTAACGTAATAATTGAGTTCTAAATTCTAGTTTTCTGAATATCTAGTTAATTTATTGTGGATAAATGTATTTTCAATTGTCTGAAGTCTTATTCAACAACAACTTATGTTTTTTTTTTTAATTTGAAATGATGTACCCCAACAATGAATAACGTTAATATTAACGTAATTATTGACTTATAAATTCTAGTTTTGCGTACAACTAATCTATCTATAGGTGACTAATGTATTTGCAATTGCCTGAAGTCTTATTCAACAACAACTTATGTGTTTTTTTTATTTGAAATGATTTACCCCATCAATGAAAAATGTTTTATTAACGTAATTATTGAGTTCTAAATTCTAGTTTTCTGAACATCTAGTTAATTTATAGTGGATAAATGTATTTGAAATTGTCTGAAGTCTTCTTCATCAACATATTATGTTTTTTTTTTAATTTGAAATGTTGTACCCCAACAATGAATAATGTTAATATCAACGTATTTATTGACTTCTAAATTCTAGTTTTGCGTACAACTAATCGATCTATAGGTGACTAATGTATTTGCAATTGTCTGAAGTCTTATTCATCAACATATTATGTTTATTCTTTAATTTGAAATGATGTAACCCAACAATGAATAATGTTAATATTAACGTAATTTTTGAGTTTTAAATTCTGGTTTTTCTGATCATCTAGTTTATGTATAGAGGATAAATGTATTTGCAATTGTCTGAAGTCTTATTCATCAACATATTATGTTTTTTTTTTAATTTGAAATGATGTACCCCAACAATGAATAATGTTAATATCAACGTATTTATTGACTTCTAAATTCTAGTTTTGCGTACAACTAATCTATCTATAGGTGAGTAATGTATTTGCAATTGTCTGAAGTCTTATTCAACAACAACTTATGTGTTTTTTTTATTTGAAATGATTTACCCCATCAATGAAAAATGTTAATACTAACGTAATAATTGAGTTCTAAATTCTAGTTTTCTGAATATCTAGTTAATTTATTGTGGATAAATGTATTTTCAATTGTCTGAAGTCTTATTTAACAACAACTTATGTTTTTTTTTTAATTTGAAATGATGTACCCCAACAATGAATAATGTTAATATCAACGTATTTATTGACTTCTAAATTCTAGTTTTGCGTACAACTAATCTATCTATAGGTGACTAATGTATTTGCAATTGTCTGAAGTCTTATTCATCAACATATTATGTTTATTCTTTAATTTGAAATGATTTACCCCATCAATGAAAAATGTTAATATTAACGTAATAATTGAATTCTAAATTCTAGTTTTCTGAACATCTAGTTAATTTATAGTGGATAAATGTATTTGCAATTGTCTGAAGTCTTCTTCATCAACATATTATGTTTTTTTTTTAATTTGAAATGATGTACCCCAACAATGAATAATGTTAATATCAACGTATTTATTGACTTCTAAATTCTAGTTTTGCGTACAACTAATCTATCTATAGATGACTAATGTATTTGCAATTGTCTGAAGTCTTATTCATCAACAACTTATGTGTTTTTTTTATTTGAAATGATTTACCCCATCAATGAAAAATGTTAATACTAACGTAATAATTGAGTTCTAAATTCTAGTTTTCTGAATATCTAGTTAATTTATTGTGGATAAATGTATTTTCAATTGTCTGAAGTCTTATTTAACAACAACTTATGTTTTTTTTTTAATTTGAAATGATGTACCCCAACAATGAATAACGTTAATATTAACGTAATTATTGACTTATAAATTCTAGTTTTGCGTACAACTAATCTATCTATAGGTGACTAATGTATTTGCAATTGCCTGAAGTCTTATTCAACAACAACTTATTTTTTTTTTTTATTTGAAATGATTTACCCCATCAATGAAAAATGTTAATATTAACGTAATAATTGAATTCTAAATTCTAGTTTTCTGAACATCTAGTTAATTTATAGTGGATAAATGTATTTGCAATTGTCTGAAGTCTTCTTCATCAACATATAATGTTTTTTTTTTAATTTGAAATGATGTACCCCAACAATGAATAATGTTAATATCAACGTATTTATTGACTTCTAAATTCTAGTTTTGCGTACAACTAATCTATCTATAGGTGACTAATGTATTAGCAATTGTCTGAAGTCTTATTCATCAACATATTATGTTTATTCTTTAATTTGAAATGATGTAACCCAACAATGAATAATGTTAATATTAACGTAATTTTTGAGTTTTAAACTCTGGTTTTTCTGATAATCTAGTTTATGTATAGTGGATAAATGTATTTGCAATTGTCTGAAGTCTTATTCATCAACATATTATGTTTTTTTTTTAATTTGAAATGATGTACCACAACAATGAATAATGTTAATATCAACGTATTTATTGACTTCTAAATTCTAGTTTTGCGTACAACTAATCTATCTATAGGTGACTAATGTATTTGCAATTGCCTGAAGTCTTATTCAACAACAACTTATGTGTTTTTTTTATTTGAAATGATTTACCCCATCAATGAAAAATGTTAATATTAACGTAATAATTGAATTCTAAATTCTAGTTTTCTGAACATCTAGTTAATTTATAGTGGATTAATGTATTTGCAATTGTCTGAAGTCTTATTCAACAACAACTTATGTGTTTTTTTTATTTGAAATGATTTACCCCATCAATGAAAAATGTTAATACTAACGTAATAATTGAGTTCTAAATTCTAGTTTTCTGAATATCTAGTTAATTAATTGTGGATAAATGTATTTTCAATTGTCTGAAGTCTTATTTAACAACAACTTATGTTTTTTTTTTAATTTGAAATGATGTACCCCAACAATGAATAACGTTAATATTAACGTAATTATTGACTTCTAAATTCTAGTTTTGCGTACAACTAATCTATCTATAGGTGAATAATGTATTTGCAATTGCCTGAAGTCTTATTCAACAACAACTTATGTGTTTTTTTTATTTGAAATGATTTACCCCATCAATGAAAAATGTTAATATTAACGTAATAATTGAATTCTAAATTCTAGTTTTCTGAACATCTAGTTAATTTATAGTGGATAAATGTATTTGCAATTGTCTGAAGTCTTCTTCATCAACATATAATGTTTTTTTTTTAATTTGAAATGATGTACCCCAACAATGAATAATGTTAATATCAACGTATTTATTGACTTCTAAATTCTAGTTTTGCGTACAACTAATCGATCTATAGGTGACTAATGTATTTGCAATTGTCTGAAGTCTTATTCATCAACATATTATGTTTATTCTTTAATTTGAAATGATGTAACCCAACAATGAATAATGTTAATATTAACGTAATTTTTGAGTTTTAAATTCTGGTTTTTCTGATCATCTAGTTTATGTATAGTGGATAAATGTATTTGCAATTGTCTGAAGTCTTATTCATCAACATATTATGTTTTTTTTTTAATTTGAAATGATGTACCCCAACAATGAATAATGTTAATATCAACGTATTTATTGACTTCTAAATTCTAGTTTTGCGTACAACTAATCTATCTATAGGTGAGTAATGTATTTGCAATTGTCTGAAGTCTTATTCAACAACAACTTATGTGTTTTTTTTTATTTGAAATGATTTACCCCATCAATGAAAAATGTTAATACTAACGTAATAATTGAGTTCTAAATTCTAGTTTTCTGAATATCTAGTTAATTTATTGTGGATAAATGTATTTTCAATTGTCTGAAGTCTTATTTAACAACAACTTATGTTTTTTTTTTAAATTTGAAATAATGTACCCCAACAATGAATAACGTTAATATTAACGTAATTATTGACTTCTAAATTCTAGTTTTGCGTACAACTAATCTATCTATAGGTGACTAATGTATTTGCAATTGCCTGAAGTCTTATTCAACAACAACTTATGTGTTTTTTTTATTTGAAATGATTTACCCCATCAATGAAAAATGTTAATATTAACGTAATAATTGAATTCTAAATTCTAGTTTTCTGAACATCTAGTTAATTTATAGTGGATAAATGTATTTGCAATTGTCTGAAGTCTTCTTCATCAACATATTATGTTTTTTTTTTAATTTGAAATGATGTACCCCAACAATGAATAATGTTAATATCAACGTATTTATTGACTTCTAAATTCTAGTTTTGCGTACAACTAATCTATCTATAGATGACTAATGTATTTGCAATTGTCTGAAGTCTTATTCATCAACAACTTATGTGTTTTTTTTATTTGAAATGATTTACCCCATCAATGAAAAATGTTAATACTAACGTAATAATTGAGTTCTAAATTCTAGTTTTCTGAATATCTAGTTAATTTATTGTGGATAAATGTATTTTCAATTGTCTGAAGTCTTATTTAACAACAACTCATGTTTTTTTTTTAATTTGAAATGATGTACCCCAACAATGAATAACGTTAATATTAACGTAATTATTGACTTATAAATTCTAGTTTTGCGTACAACTAATCTATCTATAGGTGACTAATGTATTTGCAATTGCCTGAAGTCTTATTCAACAACAACTTATGTGTTTTTTTTATTTGAAATGATTTACCCCATCAATGAAAAATGTTAATATTAACGTAATAATTGAATTCTAAATTCTAGTTTTCTAAACATCTAGTTAATTTATAGTGGATAAATGTATTTGCAATTGTCTGAAGTCTTCTTCATCAACATATAATGTTTTTTTTTTAATTTGAAATGATGTACCCCAACAATGAATAATGTTAATATCAACGTATTTATTGACTTCTAAATTCTAGTTTTGCGTACAACTAATCTATCTATAGGTGACTAATGTATTAGCAATTGTCTGAAGTCTTATTCATCAACATATTATGTTTATTCTTTAATTTGAAATGATGTAACCCAACAATGAATAATGTTAATATTAACGTAATTTTTGAGTTTTAAACTCTGGTTTTTCTGATAATCTAGTTTATGTATAGTGGATAAATGTATTTGCAATTGTCTGAAGTCTTATTCATCAACATATTATGTTTTTTTTTTAATTTGAAATGATGTACCACAACAATGAATAATGTTAATATCAACGTATTTATTGACTTCTAAATTCTAGTTTTGCGTACAACTAATCTATCTATAGGTGACTAATGTATTTGCAATTGCCTGAAGTCTTATTCAACAACAACTTATGTGTTTTTTTTATTTGAAATGATTTACCCCATCAATGAAAAATGTTAATACTAACGTAATAATTGAGTTCTAAATTCTAGTTTTCTGAATATCTAGTTAATTTATTGTGGATAAATGTATTTTCAATTGTCTGAAGTCTTATTTAACAACAACTTATGTTTTTTTTTTAATTTGAAATGATGTACCCCAACAATGAATAACGTTAATATTAACGTAATTATTGACTTCTAAATTCTAGTTTTGCGTACAACTAATCTATCTATAGGTGACTAATGTATTTGCAATTGCCTGAAGTCTTATTCAACAACAACTTATGTGTTTTTTTTATTTGAAATGATTTACCCCATCAATGAAAATGTTAATATTAACGTAATAATTGAATTCTAAATTCTAGTTTTCTGAACATCTAGTTAATTTATAGTGGATAAATGTATTTGCAATTGTCTGAAGTCTTCTTCATCAACATATTATGTTTTTTTTTTAATTTGAAATGATGTACCCCAACAATGAATAATGTAAATATCAACGTATTTATTGACTTCTAAATTCTAGTTTTGCGTACAACTAATCTATCTATAGATGACTAATGTATTTGCAATTGTCTGAAGTCTTATTCATCAACAACTTATGTGTTTTTTTTATTTGAAATGATTTACCCCATCAATGAAAAATGTTAATACTAACGTAATAATTGAGTTCTAAATTCTAGTTTTCTGAATATCTAGTTAATTAATTGTGGATAAATGTATTTTCAATTGTCTGAAGTCTTATTTAACAACAACTTATGTTTTTTTTTTAATTTGAAATGATGTACCCCAACAATGAATAACGTTAATATTAACGTAATTATTGACTTCTAAATTCTAGTTTTGCGTACAACTAATCTATCTATAGGTGACTAATGTATTTGCAATTGCCTGAAGTCTTATTCAACAACAACTTATGTGTTTTTTTTATTTGAAATGATTTACCCCATCAATGAAAAATGTTAATATTAACGTAATAATTGAATTCTAAATTCTAGTTTTCTGAACATCTAGTTAATTTATAGTGGATAAATGTATTTGCAATTGTCTGAAGTCTTCTTCATCAACATATAATGTTTTTTTTTTAATTTGAAATGATGTACCCCAACAATGAATAATGTTAATATCAACGTATTTATTGACTTCTAAATTCTAGTTTTGCGTACAACTAATCGATCTATAGGTGACTAATGTATTTGCAATTGTCTGAAGTCTTATTCATCAACATATTATGTTTATTCTTTAATTTGAAATGATGTAACCCAACAATGAATAATGTTAATATTAACGTAATTTTTGAGTTTTAAATTCTGGTTTTTCTGATCATCTAGTTTATGTATAGTGGATAAATGTATTTGCAATTGTCTGAAGTCTTATTCATCAACATATTATGTTTTTTTTTTAATTTGAAATGATGTACTCCAACAATGAATAATGTTAATATCAACGTATTTATTGACTTCTAAATTCTAGTTTTGCGTATAACTAATCGATCTATAGGTGAGTAATGTATTTGCAATTGTCTGAAGTCTTATTCAACAACAACTTATGTGTTTTTTTTATTTGAAATGATTTACCCCATCAATGAAAAATGTTAATACTAACGTAATAATTGAGTTCTAAATTCTAGTTTTCTGAATATCTAGTTAATTTATTGTGGATAAATGTATTTTCAATTGTCTGAAGTCTTATTTAACAACAACTTATGTTTTTTTTTTAATTTGAAATGATGTACCCCAACAATGAATAACGTTAATATTAACGTAATTATTGACTTCTAAATTCTAGTTTTGCGTACAACTAATCTATCTATAGGTGAGTAATGTATTTGCAATTGTCTGAAGTCTTATTCAACAACAACTTATGTGTTTTTTTTATTTGAAATGATTTACCCCATCAATGAAAAATGTTAATATTAACGTAATAATTGAATTCTAAATTCTAGTTTTCTGAACATCTAGTTAATTTATAGTGGATAAATGTATTTGCAATTGTCTGAAGTCTTCTTCGTCAACATATTATGTTTTTTTTTTAATTTGAAATGATGTACCCCAACAATGAATAATGTTAATATCAACGTATTTATTGACTTCTAAATTCTAGTTTTGCGTACAACTAATCTATCTATAGATGACTAATGTATTTGCATTTGTCTGAAGTCTTATTCATCAACAACTTATGTGTTTTTTTTATTTGAAATGATTTACCCCATCAATGAAAAATGTTAATACTAACGTAATAATTGAGTTCTAAATTCTAGTTTTCTGAATATCTAGTTAATTTATTGTGGATAAATGTATTTTCAATTGTCTGAAGTCTTATTTAACAACAACTTATGTTTTTTTTTTAATTTGAAATGATGTACCCCAACAATGAATAACGTTAATATTAACGTAATTATTGACTTCTAAATTCTAGTTTTGCGTACAACTAATCTATCTATAGGTGACTAATGTATTTGCAATTGCCTGAAGTCTTATTCAACAACAACTTATGTGTTTTTTTTATTTGAAATGATTTACCCCATCAATGAAAAATGTTAATATTAACGTAATAATTGAATTCTAAATTCTAGTTTTCTGAACATCTAGTTAATTTATATTGGATAAATGTATTTGCAATTGTCTGAAGTCTTCTTCATCAACATATTATGTTTTTTTTTTTTTTGAAATGATGTACCCCAACAATGAATAATGTTAATATCAACGTATTTATTGACTTCTAAATTCTAGTTTTGCGTACAACTAATCTATCTATAGATGACTAATGTATTTGCAATTGTCTGAAGTCTTATTCAACAACAACTTATGTGTTTTTTTATTTGAAATGATTTACCCCATCAATGAAAAATGTTAATATTAACGTAATAATTGAATTCTAAATTCTAGTATTCTGAACATCTAGTTAATTTATAGTGGATAAATGTATTTGAAATTGTCTGAAGTCTTCTTCATCAACATATTATGTTTTTTTTTTAATTTGAAATGTTGTACCCCAACAATGAATAATGTTAATATCAACGTATTTATTGACTCCTAAATTCTAGTTTTGCGTACAACTAATCTATCTATAGGTGACTAATGTATTTGCAATTGTCTGAAGTCTTATTCATCAACATATTATGTTTATTCTTTAATTTGAAATGATGTAACCCAACAATGAATAATGTTAATATTAACGTAATTTTTGAGTTTTAAATTCTGGTTTTTCTGATCATCTAGTTTATGTATAGTGGATAAATGTATTTGCAATTGTCTGAAGTCTTATTCATCAACATATTATGTTTTTTTTTTAATTTGAAATGATGTACCCCAACAATGAATAATGTTAATATCAACGTATTTATTGACTTCTAAATTCTGGTTTTTCTGATCATCTAGTTTATGTATAGTGGATAAATGTATTTGCAATTGTCTGAAGTCTTATTCATCAACATATTATGTTTTTTTTTTATTTGAAATGATTTACCCCATCAATGAAAAATGTTTTATTAACGTAATAATTGAGTTCTAAATTCTAGTTTTCTGAACATCTAGTTAATTTATATTGGATAAATGTATTTGCAATTGTCTGAAGTCTTCTTCATCAACATATTATGTTTTTTTTTTTTTTGAAATGATGTACCCCAACAATGAATAATGTTAATATCAACGTATTTATTGACTTCTAAATTCTAGTTTTGCGTACAACTAATCTATCTATAGATGACTAATGTATTTGCAATTGTCTGAAGTCTTATTCAACAACAACTTATGTGTTTTTTTATTTGAAATGATTTACCCCATCAATGAAAAATGTTAATATTAACGTAATAATTGAATTCTAAATTCTAGTATTCTGAACATCTAGTTAATTTATAGTGGATAAATGTATTTGAAATTGTCTGAAGTCTTCTTCATCAACATATTATGTTTTTTTTTTAATTTGAAATGTTGTACCCCAACAATGAATAATGTTAATATCAACGTATTTATTGACTCCTAAATTCTAGTTTTGCGTACAACTAATCTATCTATAGGTGACTAATGTATTTGCAATTGTCTGAAGTCTTATTCATCAACATATTATGTTTATTCTTTAATTTGAAATGATGTAACCCAACAATGAATAATGTTAATATTAACGTAATTTTTGAGTTTTAAATTCTGGTTTTTCTGATCATCTAGTTTATGTATAGTGGATAAATGTATTTGCAATTGTCTGAAGTCTTATTCATCAACATATTATGTTTTTTTTTTAATTTGAAATGATGTACCCCAACAATGAATAATGTTAATATCAACGTATTTATTGACTTCTAAATTCTGGTTTTTCTGATCATCTAGTTTATGTATAGTGGATAAATGTATTTGCAATTGTCTGAAGTCTTATTCATCAACATATTATGTTTTTTTTTTATTTGAAATGATTTACCCCATCAATGAAAAATGTTTTATTAACGTAATAATTGAGTTCTAAATTCTAGTTTTCTGAACATCTAGTTAATTTATAGTGGATAAATGTATTTGCAATTGTCTGAAGTCTTCTTTATCAACATATTATGTTTTTTTTTTAATTTGAAATGATGTACCCCAACAATGAATAATGTTAATATCAACGTATTTATTGACTTCTAAATTCTAGTTTTGCGTACAACTAATCTATCTATAGGTGAGTAATGTATTTGTAATTGTCTGAAGTCTTATTCAACAACAACTTATGTGTTTTTTTTATTTGAAATGATTTACCCCATCAATGAAAAATGTTAATACTAACGTAATAATTGAGTTCTTAATTCTAGTTTTCTGAATATCTAGTTAATTTATTGTGGATAAATGTATTTTCAATTGTCTGAAGTCTTATTTAACAACAACTTATGTTTTTTTTTTAATTTGAAATGATGTACCCCAACAATGAATAACGTTAATATTAACGTAATTATTGACTTCTAAATTCTAGTTTTGCGTACAACTAATCTATCTATAGATGACTAATGTATTTGCAATTGTCTGAAGTCTTATTCATCAACAACTTATGTGTTTTTTTTATTTGAAATGATTTACCCCATCAATGAAAAATGTTAATATTAACGTAATTATTGAGTTCTAAATTCTAGTTTTCTGAACATCTAGTTAATTTATAGTGGATAAATGTATTTGAAATTGTCTGAAGTCTTCTTCATCAACATATTATGTTTTTTTTTTAATTTGAAATGTTGTACCCCAACAATGAATAATGTTAATATCAACGTAATTATTGACTTCTAAATTCTAGTTTTGCGTACAACTAGTCTATCTATAGATGACTAATGTATTTGCAATTGTCTGAAGTCTTATTCATCAACAACTTATGTGTTTTTTTTATTTGAAATGATTTACCCCATCAATGAAAAATGTTAATATTAACGTAATTATTGAGTTCTAAATTCTAGTTTTCTGAACATCTAGTTAATTTATAGTGGATAAATGTATTTGAAATTGTCTGAAGTCTTCTTCATCAACATATTATGTTTTTTTTTTAATTTGAAATGTTGTACCCCAACAATGAATAATGTTAATATCAACGTATTTATTGACTTCTAAATTCTAGTTTTGCGTACAACTAATCTATCTATAGGTGACTAATGTATTTGCAATTGTCTGAAGTCTTATTCATCAACATATTATGTTTATTCTTTAATTTGAAATGATGTAACCCAACAATGAATAATGTTAATATTAACGTAATTTTTGAGTTTTAAATTCTGGTTTTTCTGATCATCTAGTTTATGTATAGTGGATAAATGTATTTGCAATTGTCTGAAGTCTTATTCATCAACAAATTATGTTTTTTTTTTAATTTGAAATGATGTACCCCAACAATGAATAATGTTAATATCAACGTATTTATTGACTTCTAAATTCTAGTTTTGCGTACAACTAATCTATCTATAGGTGACTTATGTATTTGCAATTGTCTGAAGTCTTATTCAACAACAACTTATGTGTTTTTTTTATTTGAAATGATTTACCCCATCAATGAAAAATGTTTTATTAACGTAATAATTGAGTTCTAAATTCTAGTTTTCTGAACATCTAGTTAATTTATAGTGGATAAATGTATTTGCAATTGTCTGAAGTCTTCTTCATCAACATATTATGTTTTTTTTTTAATTTGAAATGATGTACCCCAACAATGAATAATGTTAATATCAACGTATTTATTGACTTCTAAATTCTAGTTTGGCGTACAACTAATCTATCTATAGATGACTAATGTATTTGCAATTGTCTGAAGTCTTATTCATCAACAACTTATGTGTTTTTTTTATTTGAAATGATTTACCCCATCAATGAAAAATGTTAATACTAACGTAATAATTGAGTTCTAAATTCTAGTTTTCTGAATATCTAGTTAATTTATTGTGGATAAATGTATTTTCAATTGTCTGAAGTCTTATTTAACAACAACTTATGTTTTTTTTTTAATTTGAAATGATGTACCCCAACAATGAATAACGTTAATATTAACGTAATTATTGACTTCTAAATTCTAGTTTTGCGTACAACTAATCTATCTATAGGTGACTAATGTATTTGCAATTGCCTGAAGTCTTATTCAACAACAACTTATGTGTTTTTTTTATTTGAAATGATTTACCCCATCAATGAAAAATGTTAATACTAACGTAATAATTGAGTTTTAAATTCTGGTTTTTCTGATCATCTAGTTTATGTATAGTAGATAAATGTATTTGCAATTACCTGAAGTCTTATTCAACAACAACTTATGTGTTTTTTTTATTTGAAATGATGTACCCCAACAATGAATAACGTTAATATTAACGTAATTATTGACTTCTAAATTCTAGTTTTGCGTACAACTAATCTATCTATAGGTGACTAATGTATTTGCAATTGCCTGAAGTCTTATTCAACAACAACTTATGTGTTTTTTTTATTTGAAATGATTTACCCCATCAATGAAAAATGTTTTATTAACGTAATAATTGAGTTCTAAATTCTAGTTTTCTGAACATCTAGTTAATTTATAGTGGATAAATGTATTTGCAATTGTCTGAAGTCTTCTTCATCAACATATTATGTTTTTTTTTTAATTTGAAATGATGTACCCCAACAATGAATAATGTTAATATCAACGTATTTATTGACTTCTAAATTCTAGTTTTGCGTACAACTAATCGATCTATAGGTGACTAATGTATTTGCAATTGTCTGAAGTCTTATTCATCAACATATTATGTTTATTCTTTAATTTGAAATGATGTAACCCAACAATGAATAATGTTAATATTAACGTAATTTTTGAGTTTTAAATTCTGGTTTTTCTGATCATCTAGTTTATGTATAGTGGATAAATGTATTTGCAATTGTCTGAAGTCTTATTCATCAACATATTATGTTTTTTTTTTAATTTGAAATGATGTACCCCAACAATGAATAATGTTAATATCAACGTATTTATTGACTTCTAAATTCTAGTTTTGCGTACAACTAATCTATCTATAGGTGAGTAATGTATTTGCAATTGTCTGAAGTCTTATTCAACAACAACTTATGTGTTTTTTTTATTTGAAATGATTTACCCCATCAATGAAAAATGTTAATATTAACGTAATAATTGAATTCTAAATTCTAGTTTTCTGAACATCTAGTTAATTTATAGTGGATAAATGTATTTGCAATTGTCTGAAGTCTTCTTCGTCAACATATTATGTTTTTTTTTTAATTTGAAATGATGTACCCCAACAATGAATAATGTTAATATCAACGTATTTATTGACTTCTAAATTCTAGTTTTGCGTACAACTAATCTATCTATAGATGACTAATGTATTTGCAATTGTCTGAAGTCTTATTCATCAACAACTTATGTGTTTTTTTTATTTGAAATGATTTACCCCATCAATGAAAAATGTTAATACTAACGTAATAATTGAGTTCTAAATTCTAGTTTTCTGAATATCTAGTTAATTTATTGTGGATAAATGTATTTTCAATTGTCTGAAGTCTTATTTAACAACAACTTATGTTTTTTTTTTAATTTGAAATGATGTACCCCAACAATGAATAACGTTAATATTAACGTAATTATTGACTTCTAAATTCTAGTTTTGCGTACAACTAATCTATCTATAGGTGACTAATGTATTTGCAATTGCCTGAAGTCTTATTCAACAACAACTTATGTGTTTTTTTTATTTGAAATGATTTACCCCATCAATGAAAAATGTTAATATTAACGTAATAATTGAATTCTAAATTCTAGTTTTCTGAACATCTAGTTAATTTATATTGGATAAATGTATTTGCAATTGTCTGAAGTCTTCTTCATCAACATATTATGTTTTTTTTTCAATTTGAAATGATGTACCCCAACAATGAATAATGTTAATATCAACGTATTTATTGACTTCTAAATTCTAGTTTTGCGTACAACTAATCTATCTATAGATGACTAATGTATTTGCAATTGTCTGAAGTCTTATTCAACAACAACTTATGTGTTTTTTTTATTTGAAATGATTTACCCCATCAATGAAAAATGTTAATATTAACGTAATAATTGAATTCTAAATTCTAGTATTCTGAACATCTAGTTAATTTATAGTGGATAAATGTATTTGAAATTGTCTGAAGTCTTCTTCATCAACATATTATGTTTTTTTTTTAATTTGAAATGTTGTACCCCAACAATGAATAATGTTAATATCAACGTATTTATTGACTCCTAAATTCTAGTTTTGCGTACAACTAATCTATCTATAGGTGACTAATGTATTTGCAATTGTCTGAAGTCTTATTCATCAACATATTATGTTTATTCTTTAATTTGAAATGATGTAACCCAACAATGTATAATGTTAATATTAACGTAATTTTTGAGTTTTAAATTCTGGTTTTTCTGATCATCTAGTTTATGTATAGTGGATAAATGTATTTGCAATTGTCTGAAGTCTTATTCATCAACATATTATGTTTTTTTTTTAATTTGAAATGATGTACCCCAACAATGAATAATGTTAATATCAACGTATTTATTGACTTCTAAATTCTGGTTTTTCTGATCATCTAGTTTATGTATAGTGGATAAATGTATTTGCAATTGTCTGAAGTCTTATTCATCAACATATTATGTTTTTTTTTTATTTGAAATGATTTACCCCATCAATGAAAAATGTTTTATTAACGTAATAATTGAGTTCTAAATTCTAGTTTTCTGAACATCTAGTTAATTTATAGTGGATAAATGTATTTGCAATTGTCTGAAGTCTTCTTTATCAACATATTATGTTTTTTTTTTAATTTGAAATGATGTACCCCAACAATGAATAATGTTAATATCAACGTATTTATTGACTTCTAAATTCTAGTTTTGCGTACAACTAATCTATCTATAGGTGAGTAATGTATTTGCAATTGTCTGAAGTCTTATTCAACAACAACTTATGTGTTTTTTTTATTTGAAATGATTTACCCCATCAATGAAAAATGTTAATACTAACGTAATAATTGAGTTCTTAATTCTAGTTTTCTGAATATCTAGTTAATTTATTGTGGATAAATGTATTTTCAATTGTCTGAAGTCTTATTTAACAACAACTTATGTTTTTTTTTTAATTTGAAATGATGTACCCCAACAATGAATAACGTTAATATTAACGTAATTATTGACTTCTAAATTCTAGTTTTGCGTACAACTAATCTATCTATAGGTGACTAATGTATTTGCAATTGTCTGAAGTCTTATTCAACAACAACTTATGTGTTTTTTTTATTTGAAATGATTTACCCCATCAATGAAAAATGTTTTATTAACGTAATAATTGAGTTCTAAATTCTAGTTTTCTGAACATCTAGTTAATTTATAGTGGATAAATGTATTTGCAATTGTCTGAAGTCTTCTTCATCAACATATTATGTTTTTTTTTTAATTTGAAATGATGTACCCCAACAATGAATAATGTTAATATCAACGTATTTATTGACTTCTAAATTCTAGTTTTGCGTACAACTAATCGATCTATAGGTGACTAATGTATTTGCAATTGTCTGAAGTCTTATTCATCAACATATTATGTTTATTCTTTAATTTGAAATGATGTAACCCAACAATGAATAATGTTAATATTAACGTAATTTTTGAGTTTTAAATTCTGGTTTTTCTGATCATCTAGTTTATGTATAGTGGATAAATGTATTTGCAATTGTCTGAAGTCTTATTCATCAACATATTATGTTTTTTTTTTAATTTGAAATGATGTACCCCAACAATGAATAATGTTAATATCAACGTATTTATTGACTTCTAAATTCTAGTTTTGCGTACAACTAATCTATCTATAGGTGAGTAATGTATTTGCAATTGTCTGAAGTCTTATTCAACAACAACTTATGTGTTTTTTTTATTTGAAATGATTTACCCCATCAATGAAAAATGTTAATATTAACGTAATAATTGAATTCTAAATTCTAGTTTTCTGAACATCTAGTTAATTTATAGTGGATAAATGTATTTGCAATTGTCTGAAGTCTTCTTCGTCAACATATTATGTTTTTTTTTTAATTTGAAATGATGTACCCCAACAATGAATAATGTTAATATCAACGTATTTATTGACTTCTAAATTCTAGTTTTGCGTACAACTAATCTATCTATAGATGACTAATGTATTTGCAATTGTCTGAAGTCTTATTCATCAACAACTTATGTGTTTTTTTTATTTGAAATGATTTACCCCATGAATGAAAAATGTTAATACTAACGTAATAATTGAGTTCTAAATTCTAGTTTTCTGAATATCTAGTTAATTTATTGTGGATAAATGTATTTTCAATTGTCTGAAGTCTTATTTAACAACAACTTATGTTTTTTTTTTAATTTGAAATGATGTACCCCAACAATGAATAACGTTAATATTAACGTAATTATTGACTTCTAAATTCTAGTTTTGCGTACAACTAATCTATCTATAGGTGACTAATGTATTTGCAATTGCCTGAAGTCTTATTCAACAACAACTTATGTGTTTTTTTTATTTGAAATGATTTACCCCATCAATGAAAAATGTTAATATTAACGTAATAATTGAATTCTAAATTCTAGTTTTCTGAACATCTAGTTAATTTATATTGGATAAATGTATTTGCAATTGTCTGAAGTCTTCTTCATCAACATATTATGTTTTTTTTTCAATTTGAAATGATGTACCCCAACAATGAATAATGTTAATATCAACGTATTTATTGACTTCTAAATTCTAGTTTTGCGTACAACTAATCTATCTATAGATGACTAATGTATTTGCAATTGTCTGAAGTCTTATTCAACAACAACTTATGTGTTTTTTTTATTTGAAATGATTTACCCCATCAATGAAAAATGTTAATATTAACGTAATAATTGAATTCTAAATTCTAGTATTCTGAACATCTAGTTAATTTATAGTGGATAAATGTATTTGAAATTGTCTGAAGTCTTCTTCATCAACATATTATGTTTTTTTTTTAATTTGAAATGTTGTACCCCAACAATGAATAATGTTAATATCAACGTATTTATTGACTCCTAAATTCTAGTTTTGCGTACAACTAATCTATCTATAGGTGACTAATGTATTTGCAATTGTCTGAAGTCTTATTCATCAACATATTATGTTTATTCTTTAATTTGAAATGATGTAACCCAACAATGAATAATGTTAATATTAACGTAATTTTTGAGTTTTAAATTCTGGTTTTTCTGATCATCTAGTTTATGTATAGTGGATAAATGTATTTGCAATTGTCTGAAGTCTTATTCATCAACATATTATGTTTTTTTTTTAATTTGAAATGATGTACCCCAACAATGAATAATGTTAATATCAACGTATTTATTGACTTCTAAATTCTAGTTTTGCGTACAACTAATCTATCTATAGGTGAGTAATGTATTTGCAATTGTCTGAAGTCTTATTCAACAACAACTTATGTGTTTTTTTTATTTGAAATGATTTACCCCATCAATGAAAAATGTTAATATTAACGTAATAATTGAATTCTAAATTCTAGTTTTCTGAACATCTAGTTAATTTATAGTGGATAAATGTATTTGCAATTGTCTGAAGTCTTCTTCGTCAACATATTATGTTTTTTTTTTAATTTGAAATGATGTACCCCAACAATGAATAATGTTAATATCAACGTATTTATTGACTTCTAAATTCTAGTTTTGCGTACAACTAATCTATCTATAGATGACTAATGTATTTGCAATTGTCTGAAGTCTTATTCATCAACAACTTATGTGTTTTTTTTATTTGAAATGATTTACCCCATCAATGAAAAATGTTAATATTAACGTAATAATTGAATTCTAAATTCTAGTATTCTGAACATCTAGTTAATTTATAGTGGATAAATGTATTTGAAATTGTCTGAAGTCTTCTTCATCAACATATTATGTTTTTTTTTTAATTTGAAATGTTGTACCCCAACAATGAATAATGTTAATATCAACGTATTTATTGACTCCTAAATTCTAGTTTTGCGTACAACTAATCTATCTATAGGTGACTAATGTATTTGCAATTGTCTGAAGTCTTATTCATCAACATATTATGTTTATTCTTTAATTTGAAATGATGTAACCCAACAATGAATAATGTTAATATTAACGTAATTTTTGAGTTTTAAATTCTGGTTTTTCTGATCATCTAGTTTATGTATAGTGGATAAATGTATTTGCAATTGTCTGAAGTCTTATTCATCAACATATTATGTTTTTTTTTTAATTTGAAATGATGTACCCCAACAATGAATAATGTTAATATCAACGTATTTATTGACTTCTAAATTCTGGTTTTTCTGATCATCTAGTTTATGTATAGTGGATAAATGTATTTGCAATTGTCTGAAGTCTTATTCATCAACATATTATGTTTTTTTTTTATTTGAAATGATTTACCCCATCAATGAAAAATGTTTTATTAACGTAATAATTGAGTTCTAAATTCTAGTTTTCTGAACATCTAGTTAATTTATAGTGGATAAATGTATTTGCAATTGTCTGAAGTCTTCTTTATCAACATATTATGTTTTTTTTTTAATTTGAAATGATGTACCCCAACAATGAATAATGTTAATATCAACGTATTTATTGACTTCTAAATTCTAGTTTTGCGTACAACTAATCTATCTATAGGTGAGTAATGTATTTGCAATTGTCTGAAGTCTTATTCAACAACAACTTATGTGTTTTTTTTATTTGAAATGATTTACCCCATCAATGAAAAATGTTAATACTAACGTAATAATTGAGTTCTTAATTCTAGTTTTCTGAATATCTAGTTAATTTATTGTGGATAAATGTATTTTCAATTGTCTGAAGTCTTATTTAACAACAACTTATGTTTTTTTTTTAATTTGAAATGATGTACCCCAACAATGAATAACGTTAATATTAACGTAATTATTGACTTCTAAATTCTAGTTTTGCGTACAACTAATCTATCTATAGGTGACTAATGTATTTGCAATTGTCTGAAGTCTTATTCAACAACAACTTATGTGTTTTTTTTATTTGAAATGATTTACCCCATCAATGAAAAATGTTTTATTAACGTAATAATTGAGTTCTAAATTCTAGTTTTCTGAACATCTAGTTAATTTATAGTGGATAAATGTATTTGCAATTGTCTGAAGTCTTCTTCATCAACATATTATGTTTTTTTTTTAATTTGAAATGATGTACCCCAACAATGAATAATGTTAATATCAACGTATTTATTGACTTCTAAATTCTAGTTTTGCGTACAACTAATCGATCTATAGGTGACTAATGTATTTGCAATTGTCTGAAGTCTTATTCATCAACATATTATGTTTATTCTTTAATTTGAAATGATGTAACCCAACAATGAATAATGTTAATATTAACGTAATTTTTGAGTTTTAAATTCTGGTTTTTCTGATCATCTAGTTTATGTATAGTGGATAAATGTATTTGCAATTGTCTGAAGTCTTATTCATCAACATATTATGTTTTTTTTTTAATTTGAAATGATGTACCCCAACAATGAATAATGTTAATATCAACGTATTTATTGACTTCTAAATTCTAGTTTTGCGTACAACTAATCTATCTATAGGTGAGTAATGTATTTGCAATTGTCTGAAGTCTTATTCAACAACAACTTATGTGTTTTTTTTATTTGAAATGATTTACCCCATCAATGAAAAATGTTAATATTAACGTAATAATTGAATTCTAAATTCTAGTTTTCTGAACATCTAGTTAATTTATAGTGGATAAATGTATTTGCAATTGTCTGAAGTCTTCTTCGTCAACATATTATGTTTTTTTTTTAATTTGAAATGATGTACCCCAACAATGAATAATGTTAATATCAACGTATTTATTGACTTCTAAATTCTAGTTTTGCGTACAACTAATCTATCTATAGATGACTAATGTATTTGCAATTGTCTGAAGTCTTATTCATCAACAACTTATGTGTTTTTTTTATTTGAAATGATTTACCCCATGAATGAAAAATGTTAATACTAACGTAATAATTGAGTTCTAAATTCTAGTTTTCTGAATATCTAGTTAATTTATTGTGGATAAATGTATTTTCAATTGTCTGAAGTCTTATTTAACAACAACTTATGTTTTTTTTTTAATTTGAAATGATGTACCCCAACAATGAATAACGTTAATATTAACGTAATTATTGACTTCTAAATTCTAGTTTTGCGTACAACTAATCTATCTATAGGTGACTAATGTATTTGCAATTGCCTGAAGTCTTATTCAACAACAACTTATGTGTTTTTTTTATTTGAAATGATTTACCCCATCAATGAAAAATGTTAATATTAACGTAATAATTGAATTCTAAATTCTAGTTTTCTGAACATCTAGTTAATTTATATTGGATAAATGTATTTGCAATTGTCTGAAGTCTTCTTCATCAACATATTATGTTTTTTTTTCAATTTGAAATGATGTACCCCAACAATGAATAATGTTAATATCAACGTATTTATTGACTTCTAAATTCTAGTTTTGCGTACAACTAATCTATCTACAGATGACTAATGTATTTGCAATTGTCTGAAGTCTTATTCAACAACAACTTATGTGTTTTTTTTATTTGAAATGATTTACCCCATCAATGAAAAATGTTAATATTAACGTAATAATTGAATTCTAAATTCTAGTATTCTGAACATCTAGTTAATTTATAGTGGATAAATGTATTTGAAATTGTCTGAAGTCTTCTTCATCAACATATTATGTTTTTTTTTTAATTTGAAATGTTGTACCCCAACAATGAATAATGTTAATATCAACGTATTTATTGACTCCTAAATTCTAGTTTTGCGTACAACTAATCTATCTATAGGTGACTAATGTATTTGCAATTGTCTGAAGTCTTATTCATCAACATATTATGTTTATTCTTTAATTTGAAATGATGTAACCCAACAATGAATAATGTTAATATTAACGTAATTTTTGAGTTTTAAATTCTGGTTTTTCTGATCATCTAGTTTATGTATAGTGGATAAATGTATTTGCAATTGTCTGAAGTCTTATTCATCAACATATTATGTTTTTTTTTTAATTTGAAATGATGTACCCCAACAATGAATAATGTTAATATCAACGTATTTATTGACTTCTAAATTCTGGTTTTTCTGATCATCTAGTTTATGTATAGTGGATAAATGTATTTGCAATTGTCTGAAGTCTTATTCATCAACATATTATGTTTTTTTTTTATTTGAAATGATTTACCCCATCAATGAAAAATGTTTTATTAACGTAATAATTGAGTTCTAAATTCTAGTTTTCTGAACATCTAGTTAATTTATAGTGGATAAATGTATTTGCAATTGTCTGAAGTCTTCTTTATCAACATATTATGTTTTTTTTTTAATTTGAAATGATGTACCCCAACAATGAATAATGTTAATATCAACGTATTTATTGACTTCTAAATTCTAGTTTTGCGTACAACTAATCTATCTATAGGTGAGTAATGTATTTGCAATTGTCTGAAGTCTTATTCAACAACAACTTATGTGTTTTTTTTATTTGAAATGATTTACCCCATCAATGAAAAATGTTAATACTAACGTAATAATTGAGTTCTTAATTCTAGTTTTCTGAATATCTAGTTAATTTATTGTGGATAAATGTATTTTCAATTGTCTGAAGTCTTATTTAACAACAACTTATGTTTTTTTTTTAATTTGAAATGATGTACCCCATCAATGAATAACGTTAATATTAACGTAATTATTGACTTCTAAATTCTAGTTTTGCGTACAACTAATCTATCTATAGATGACTAATGTATTTGCAATTGTCTGAAGTCTTATTCATCAACAACTTATGTGTTTTTTTTATTTGAAATGATTTACCCCATCAATGAAAAATGTTAATATTAACGTAATTATTGAGTTCTAAATTCTAGTTTTCTGAACATCTAGTTAATTTATAGTGGATAAATGTATTTGAAATTGTCTGAAGTCTTCTTCATCAACATATTATGTTTTTTTTTTAATTTGAAATGTTGTACCCCAACAATGAATAATGTTAATATCAACGTATTTATTGACTTCTAAATTCTAGTTTTGCGTACAACTAATCTATCTATAGGTGACTAATGTATTTGCAATTGTCTGAAGTCTTATTCATCAACATATTATGTTTATTCTTTAATTTGAAATGATGTAACCCAACAATGAATAATGTTAATATTAACGTAATTTTTGAGTTTTAAATTCTGGTTTTTCTGATCATCTAGTTTATGTATAGTGGATAAATGTATTTGCAATTGTCTGAAGTCTTATTCATCAACATATTATGTTTTTTTTTTAATTTGAAATGATGTACCCCAACAATGAATAATGTTAATATCAACGTATTTATTGACTTCTAAATTCTAGTTTTGCGTACAACTAATCTATCTATAGGTGACTTATGTATTTGCAATTGTCTGAAGTCTTATTCAACAACAACTTATGTGTTTTTTTTATTTGAAATGATTTACCCCATCAATGAAAAATGTTTTATTAACGTAATAATTGAGTTCTAAATTCTAGTTTTCTGAACATCTAGTTAATTTATAGTGGATAAATGTATTTGCAATTGTCTGAAGTCTTCTTCATCAACATATTATTTTTTTTTTTTAATTTGAAATGATGTACCCCAACAATGAATAATGTTAATATCAACGTATTTATTGACTTCTAAATTCTAGTTTTGCGTACAACTAATCTATCTATAGGTGACTTATGTATTTGCAATTGTCTGAAGTCTTATTCAACAACAACTTATGTGTTTTTTTTATTTGAAATGATTTACCCCATCAATGAAAAATGTTTTATTAACGTAATAATTGAGTTCTAAATTCTAGTTTTCTGAACATCTAGTTAATTTATAGTGGATAAATGTATTTGCAATTGTCTGAAGTCTTCTTCATCAACATATTATGTTTTTTTTTTAATTTGAAATGATGTACCCCAACAATGAATAATGTTAATATCAACGTATTTATTGACTTCTAAATTCTAGTTTGGCGTACAACTAATCTATCTATAGATGACTAATGTATTTGCAATTGTCTGAAGTCTTATTCATCAACAACTTATGTGTTTTTTTTATTTGAAATGATTTACCCCATCAATGAAAAATGTTAATACTAACGTAATAATTGAGTTCTAAATTCTAGTTTTCTGAATATCTAGTTAATTTATTGTGGATAAATGTATTTTCAATTGTCTGAAGTCTTATTTAACAACAACTTATGTTTTTTTTTTAATTTGAAATGATGTACCCCAACAATGAATAACGTTAATATTAACGTAATTATTGACTTCTAAATTCTAGTTTTGCGTACAACTAATCTATCTATAGGTGACTAATGTATTTGCAATTGCCTGAAGTCTTATTCAACAACAACTTATGTGTTTTTTTTATTTGAAATGATTTACCCCATCAATGAAAAATGTTAATACTAACGTAATAATTGAGTTTTAAATTCTGGTTTTTCTGATCATCTAGTTTATGTATAGTAGATAAATGTATTTGCAATTACCTGAAGTCTTATTCAACAACAACTTATGTGTTTTTTTTATTTGAAATGATGTACCCCAACAATGAATAACGTTAATATTAACGTAATTATTGACTTCTAAATTCTAGTTTTGCGTACAACTAATCTATCTATAGGTGACTAATGTATTTGCAATTGTCTGAAGTCTTATTCAACAACAACTTATGTGTTTTTTTTATTTGAAATGATTTACCCCATCAATGAAAAATGTTTTATTAACGTAATAATTGAGTTCTAAATTCTAGTTTTCTGAACATCTAGTTAATTTATAGTGGATAAATGTATTTGCAATTGTCTGAAGTCTTCTTCATCAACATATTATGTTTTTTTTTTAATTTGAAATGATGTACCCCAACAATGAATAATGTTAATATCAACGTATTTATTGACTTCTAAATTCTAGTTTTGCGTACAACTAATCGATCTATAGGTGACTAATGTATTTGCAATTGTCTGAAGTCTTATTCATCAACATATTATGTTTATTCTTTAATTTGAAATGATGTAACCCAACAATGAATAATGTTAATATTAACGTAATTTTTGAGTTTTAAATTCTGGTTTTTCTGATCATCTAGTTTATGTATAGTGGATAAATGTATTTGCAATTGTCTGAAGTCTTATTCATCAACATATTATGTTTTTTTTTTAATTTGAAATGATGTACCCCAACAATGAATAATGTTAATATCAACGTATTTATTGACTTCTAAATTCTAGTTTTGCGTACAACTAATCTATCTATAGGTGAGTAATGTATTTGCAATTGTCTGAAGTCTTATTCAACAACAACTTATGTGTTTTTTTTATTTGAAATGATTTACCCCATCAATGAAAAATGTTTTATTAACGTAATAATTGAGTTCTAAATTCTAGTTTTCTGAACATCTAGTTAATTTATAGTGGATAAATGTATTTGCAATTGTCTGAAGTCTTCTTCATCAACATATTATGTTTTTTTTTTAATTTGAAATGATGTACCCCAACAATGAATAATGTTAATATCAACGTATTTATTGACTTCTAAATTCTAGTTTTGCGTACAACTAATCGATCTATAGGTGACTAATGTATTTGCAATTGTCTGAAGTCTTATTCATCAACATATTATGTTTATTCTTTAATTTGAAATGATGTAACCCAACAATGAATAATGTTAATATTAACGTAATTTTTGAGTTTTAAATTCTGGTTTTTCTGATCATCTAGTTTATGTATAGTGGATAAATGTATTTGCAATTGTCTGAAGTCTTATTCATCAACATATTATGTTTTTTTTTTAATTTGAAATGATGTACCCCAACAATGAATAATGTTAATATCAACGTATTTATTGACTTCTAAATTCTAGTTTTGCGTACAACTAATCTATCTATAGGTGAGTAATGTATTTGCAATTGTCTGAAGTCTTATTCAACAACAACTTATGTGTTTTTTTTATTTGAAATGATTTACCCCATCAATGAAAAATGTTAATACTAACGTAATAATTGAGTTCTAAATTCTAGTTTTCTGAACATCTAGTTAATTTATAGTGGATAAATGTATTTTCAATTGTCTGAAGTCTTATTTAACAACAACTTATGTTTTTTTTTTAATTTGAAATGATGTACCCCAACAATGAATAACGTTAATATTAACGTAATTATTGACTTCTAAATTCTAGTTTTGCATACAACTAATCTATCTATAGGTGACTAATGTATTTGCAATTGCCTGAAGTCTTATTCAACAACAACTTATGTGTTTTTTTTATTTGAAATGATTTACCCCATCAATGAAAAATGTTAATATTAACGTAATAATTGAATTCTAAATTCTAGTTTTCTGAACATCTAGTTAATTTATAGTGGATAAATGTATTTGCAATTGTCTGAAGTCTTCTTCATCAACATATTATGTTTTTTTTTTAATTTGAAATGATGTACCCCAACAATGAATAATGTTAATATCAACGTATTTATTGACTTCTAAATTCTAGTTTTGCGTACAACTAATCTATCTATAGATGACTAATGTATTTGCAATTGTCTGAAGTCTTATTCATCAACAACTTATGTGTTTTTTTTTATTTGAAATGATTTACCCCATCAATGAAAAATGTTAATACTAACGTAATAATTGAGTTCTAAATTCTAGTTTTCTGAATATCTAGTTAATTTATTGTGGATAAATGTATTTTCAATTGTCTGAAGTCTTATTTAACAACAACTTATGTTTTTTTTTTAATTTGAAATGATGTACCCCAACAATGAATAACGTTAATATTAACGTAATTATTGACTTCTAAATTCTAGTTTTGCGTACAACTAATCTATCTATAGGTGACTAATGTATTTGCAATTGCCTGAAGTCTTATTCAACAACAACTTATGTGTTTTTTTTATTTGAAATGATTTACCCCATCAATGAAAAATGTTAATATTAACGTAATAATTGAATTCTAAATTCTAGTTTTCTGAACATCTAGTTAATTTATATTGGATAAATGTATTTGCAATTGTCTGAAGTCTTCTTCATCAACAACTTATGTGTTTTTTTTATTTGAAATGATGTACCCCAACAATGAATAACGTTAATATTAACGTAATTATTGACTTCTAAATTCTAGTTTTGCGTACAACTAATCTATCTATAGGTGACTAATGTATTTGCAATTGTCTGAAGTCTTATTCATCAACAACTTATGTGTTTTTTTTATTTGAAATGATTTACCCCATCAATGAAAAATGTTAATATTAACGTAATTATTGAGTTCTAAATTCTAGTTTTCTGAATATCTAGTTAATTTATTGTGGATTAATGTATTTGCAATTGCCTGAAGTCTTATTCAACAACAACTTATGTGTTTTTTTTATTTGAAATGATTTACCCCATCAATGAAAAATGTTAATACTAACGTAATAATTGAGTTCTAAATTCTAGTTTTCTGAACATCTAGTTAATTTATAGTGGATAAATGTATTTGCAATTGTCTGAAGTCTTCTTCATCAACATATAATGTTTTTTTTTTAATTTGAAATGATGTACCCCAACAATGAATAATGTTAATATCAACGTATTTATTGACTTCTAAATTCTAGTTTTGCGTACAACTAATCGATCTATAGGTGACTAATGTATTTGCAATTGTCTGAAGTCTTATTCATCAACATATTATGTTTATTCTTTAATTTGAAATGATGTAACCCAACAATGAATAATGTTAATATTAACGTAATTTTTGAGTTTTAAATTCTGGTTTTTCTGATCATCTAGTTTATGTATAGTGGATAAATGTATTTGCAATTGTCTGAAGTCTTCTTCATCAACATATAATGTTTTTTTTTTAATTTGAAATGATGTACCCCAACAATGAATAATGTTAATATCAACGTATTTATTGACTTCTAAATTCTAGTTTTGCGTACAACTAATCGATCTATAGGTGACTAATGTATTTGCAATTGTCTGAAGTCTTATTCATCAACAACTTATGTGTTTTTTTTATTTGAAATGATTTACCCCATCAATGAAAAATGTTAATACTAACGTAATAATTGAGTTCTAAATTCTAGTTTTCTGAATATCTAGTTAATTTATTGTGGATAAATGTATTTTCAATTGTCTGAAGTCTTATTTAACAACAACTTATGTTTTTTTTTTAATTTGAAATGATGTACCCCAACAATGAATAACGTTAATATTAACGTAATTATTGACTTCTAAATTCTAGTTTTGCGTACAACTAATCTATCTATAGGTGACTAATGTATTTGCAATTGCCTGAAGTCTTATTCAACAACAACTTATGTGTTTTTTTTATTTGAAATGATTTACCCCATCAATGAAAAATGTTAATATTAACGTAATAATTGAATTCTAAATTCTAGTTTTCTGAACATCTAGTTAATTTATAGTGGATAAATGTATTTGCAATTGTCTGAAGCCTTCTTCATCAACATATAATGTTTTTTTTTTAATTTGAAATGATGTACCCCAACAATGAATAATGTTAATATCAACGTATTTATTGACTTCTAAATTCTAGTTTTGCGTACAACTAATCTATCTATAGATGACTAATGTATTTGCAATTGTCTGAAGTCTTATTCATCAACAACTTATGTGTTTTTTTTTATTTGAAATGATTTACCCCATCAATGAAAAATGTTAATATTAACGTAATTTTTGAGTTTTAAATTCTGGTTTTTCTGATCATCTAGTTTATGTATAGTAGATAAATGTATTTGCAATTGCCTGAAGTCTTATTCAACAACAACTTATGTGTTTTTTTTATTTGAAATGATTTACCCCATCAATGAAAAATGTTAATATTAACGTAATAATTGAATTCTAAATTCTTTTTTTCTGAACATCTAGTTAATTTATAGTGGATAAATGTATTTGCAATTGTCTGAAGTCTTCTTCATCAACATATTATGTTTTTTTTTTAATTTGAAATGATGTACCCCAACAATGAATAATGTTAATATCAACGTATTTATTGACTTCTAAATTCTAGTTTTGCGTACAACTAATCTATCTATAGATGACTAATGTATTTGCAATTGTCTGAAGTCTTATTCATCAACAACTTATGTGTTTTTTTTATTTGAAATGATTTACCCCATCAAAGAAAAATGTTAATATTAACGTAATTTTTGAGTTTTAAATTCTGGTTTTTCTGATCATCTAGTTTATGTATAGTAGATAAATGTATTTGCAATTACCTGAAGTCTTATTCAACAACAACTTATGTGTTTTTTTTATTTGAAATGATTTACCCCATCAATGAAAAATGTTTTATTAACGTAATAATTGAGTTCTAAATTCTAGTTTTCTGAACATCTAGTTAATTTATAGAGGATAAATGTATTTGCAATTGCCTGAAGTCTTATTCAACAACAACTTATGTGTTTTTTTTATTTGAAATGATTTACCCCATCAATGAAAAATGTTAATACTAACGTAATAATTGAGTTCTAAATTCTAGTTTTCTGAATATCTAGTTAATTTATTGTGGATGAATGTATTTTCAATTGTCTGAAGTCTTATTTAACAACAACTTATGTGTTTTTTTTATTTGAAATGATTTACCCCATCAATGAAAAATGTTTTATTAACGTAATAATTGAGTTCTAAATTCTAGTTTTCTGAACATCTAGTTAATTTATAGTGGATAAATGTATTTGCAATTGTCTGAAGTCTTCTTCATCAACATATTATGTTTTTTTTTTAATTTGAAATGATGTACCCCAACAATGAATAATGTTAATATCAACGTATTTATTGACTTCTAAATTCTAGTTTTGCGTACAACTAATCGATCTATAGGTGACTAATGTATTTGCAATTGTCTGAAGTCTTATTCATCAACATATTATGTTTATTCTTTAATTTGAAATGATGTAACCCAACAATGAATAATGTTAATATTAACGTAATTTTTGAGTTTTAAATTCTGGTTTTTCTGATCATCTAGTTTATGTATAGTGGATAAATGTATTTGCAATTGTCTGAAGTCTTATTCATCAACATATTATGTTTTTTTTTTAATTTGAAATGATGTACCCCAACAATGAATAATGTTAATATCAACGTATTTATTGACTTCTAAATTCTAGTTTTGCGTACAACTAATCTATCTATAGGTGAGTAATGTATTTGCAATTGTCTGAAGTCTTATTCAACAACAACTTATGTGTTTTTTTTATTTGAAATGATTTACCCCATCAATGAAAAATGTTAATACTAACGTAATAATTGAGTTCTAAATTCTAGTTTTCTGAATATCTAGTTAATTTATCGTGGATAAATGTATTTTCAATTGTCTGAAGTCTTATTTAACAACAACTTATGTTTTTTTTTTAATTTGAAATGATGTACCCCAACAATGAATAACGTTAATATTAACGTAATTATTGACTTCTAAATTCTAGTTTTGCATACAACTAATCTATCTATAGGTGACTAATGTATTTGCAATTGCCTGAAGTCTTATTCAACAACAACTTATGTGTTTTTTTTATTTGAAATGATTTACCCCATCAATGAAAAATGTTAATATTAACGTAATAATTGAATTCTAAATTCTAGTTTTCTGAACATCTAGTTAATTTATAGTGGATAAATGTATTTGCAATTGTCTGAAGTCTTCTTCATCAACATATTATGTTTTTTTTTTAATTTGAAATGATGTACCCCAACAATGAATAATGTTAATATCAACGTATTTATTGACTTCTAAATTCTAGTTTTGCGTACAACTAATCTATCTATAGATGACTAATGTATTTGCAATTGTCTGAAGTCTTATTCATCAACAACTTATGTGTTTTTTTTATTTGAAATGATTTACCCCATCAAAGAAAAATGTTAATATTAACGTAATTTTTGAGTTTTAAATTCTGGTTTTTCTGATCATCTAGTTTATGTATAGTAGATAAATGTATTTGCAATTACCTGAAGTCTTATTCAACAACAACTTATGTGTTTTTTTTATTTGAAATGATTTACCCCATCAATGAAAAATGTTAAGACTAACGTAATAATTGAGTTCTAAATTCTAGTTTTCTGAATATCTAGTTAATTTATTGTGGATAAATGTATTTGCAATTGCCTGAAGTCTTATTCAACAACAACTTATGTGTTTTTTTTATTTGAAATGATTTACCCCATCAATGAAAAATGTTAATACTAACGTAATAATTGAGTTCTAAATTCTAGTTTTCTGAATATCTAGTTAATTTATTGTGGATGAATGTATTTTCAATTGTCTGAAGTCTTATTTAACAACAACTTATGTGTTTTTTTTATTTGAAATGATTTACCCCATCAATGAAAAATGTTTTATTAACGTAATAATTGAGTTCTAAATTCTAGTTTTCTGAACATCTAGTTAATTTATAGTGGATAAATGTATTTGCAATTGTCTGAAGTCTTCTTCATCAACATATTATGTTTTTTTTTTAATTTGAAATGATGTACCCCAACAATGAATAATGTTAATATCAACGTATTTATTGACTTCTAAATTCTAGTTTTGCGTACAACTAATCGATCTATAGGTGACTAATGTATTTGCAATTGTCTGAAGTCTTATTCATCAACATATTATGTTTATTCTTTAATTTGAAATGATGTAACCCAACAATGAATAATGTTAATATTAACGTAATTTTTGAGTTTTAAATTCTGGTTTTTCTGATCATCTAGTTTATGTATAGTGGATAAATGTATTTGCAATTGTCTGAAGTCTTATTCATCAACATATTATGTTTTTTTTTTAATTTGAAATGATGTACCCCAACAATGAATAATGTTAATATCAACGTATTTATTGACTTCTAAATTCTAGTTTTGCGTACAACTAATCTATCTATAGGTGAGTAATGTATTTGCAATTGTCTGAAGTCTTATTCAACAACAACTTATGTGTTTTTTTTATTTGAAATGATTTACCCCATCAATGAAAAATGTTAATACTAACGTAATAATTGAGTTCTAAATTCTAGTTTTCTGAATATCTAGTTAATTTATCGTGGATAAATGTATTTTCAATTGTCTGAAGTCTTATTTAACAACAACTTATGTTTTTTTTTTAATTTGAAATGATGTACCCCAACAATGAATAACGTTAATATTAACGTAATTATTGACTTCTAAATTCTAGTTTTGCATACAACTAATCTATCTATAGGTGACTAATGTATTTGCAATTGCCTGAAGTCTTATTCAACAACAACTTATGTGTTTTTTTTATTTGAAATGATTTACCCCATCAATGAAAAATGTTAATATTAACGTAATAATTGAATTCTAAATTCTAGTTTTCTGAACATCTAGTTAATTTATAGTGGATAAATGTATTTGCAATTGTCTGAAGTCTTCTTCATCAACATATTATGTTTTTTTTTTAATTTGAAATGATGTACCCCAACAATGAATAATGTTAATATCAACGTATTTATTGACTTCTAAATTCTAGTTTTGCGTACAACTAATCTATCTATAGATGACTAATGTATTTGCAATTGTCTGAAGTCTTATTCATCAACAACTTATGTGTTTTTTTTATTTGAAATGATTTACCCCATCAATGAAAAATGTTAATACTAACGTAATAATTGAGTTCTAAATTCTAGTTTTCTGAATATCTAGTTAATTTATTGTGGATAAATGTATTTTCAATTGTCTGAAGTCTTATTTAACAACAACTTATGTTTTTTTTTTAATTTGAAATGATGTACCCCAACAATGAATAACGTTAATATTAACGTAATTATTGACTTCTAAATTCTAGTTTTGCGTACAACTAATCTATCTATAGGTGACTAATGTATTTGCAATTGCCTGAAGTCTTATTCAACAACAACTTATGTGTTTTTTTTATTTGAAATGATTTACCCCATCAATGAAAAATGTTAATATTAACGTAATAATTGAATTCTAAATTCTAGTTTTCTGAACATCTAGTTAATTTATATTGGATAAATGTATTTGCAATTGTCTGAAGTCTTCTTCATCAACATATTATGTTTTTTTTTTAATTTGAAATGATGTACCCCAACAATCAATAATGTTAATATCAACGTATTTATTGACTTCTAAATTCTAGTTTTGCGTACAACTAATCTATCTATAGATGACTAATGTATTTGCAATTGTCTGAAGTCTTATTCATCAACAACTTATGTGTTTTTTTTATTTGAAATGATTTACCCCATCAATGAAAAATGTTAATATTAACGTAATTATTGAGTTCTAAATTCTAGTTTTCTGAACATCTAGTTAATTTATAGTGGATAAATGTATTTGAAATTGTCTGAAGTCTTCTTCATCAACATATTATGTTTTTTTTTTAATTTGAAATGTTGTACCCCAACAATGAATAATGTTAATATCAACGTATTTATTGACTTCTAAATTCTAGTTTTGCGTACAACTAATCTATCTATAGGTGACTAATGTATTTGCAATTGTCTGAAGTCTTATTCATCAACATATTATGTTTATTCTTTAATTTGAAATGATGTAACCCAACAATGAATAATGTTAATATTAACGTAATTTTTGAGTTTTAAATTCTGGTTTTTCTGATCATCTAGTTTATGTATAGTGGATAAATGTATTTGCAATTGTCTGAAGTCTTCTTCATCAACATATAATGTTTTTTTTTTAATTTGAAATGATGTACCCCAACAATGAATAATGTTAATATCAACGTATTTATTGACTTCTAAATTCTAGTTTTGCGTACAACTAATCGATCTATAGGTGACTAATGTATTTGCAATTGTCTGAAGTCTTATTCATCAACAACTTATGTGTTTTTTTTATTTGAAATGATTTACCCCATCAATGAAAAATGTTAATACTAACGTAATAATTGAGTTCTAAATTCTAGTTTTCTGAATATCTAGTTAATTTATTGTGGATAAATGTATTTTCAATTGTCTGAAGTCTTATTTAACAACAACTTATGTTTTTTTTTTAATTTGAAATGATGTACCCCAACAATGAATAACGTTAATATTAACGTAATTATTGACTTCTAAATTCTAGTTTTGCGTACAACTAATCTATCTATAGGTGACTAATGTATTTGCAATTGCCTGAAGTCTTATTCAACAACAACTTATGTGTTTTTTTTATTTGAAATGATTTACCCCATCAATGAAAAATGTTAATATTAACGTAATAATTGAATTCTAAATTCTAGTTTTCTGAACATCTAGTTAATTTATAGTGGATAAATGTATTTGCAATTGTCTGAAGCCTTCTTCATCAACATATAATGTTTTTTTTTTAATTTGAAATGATGTACCCCAACAATGAATAATGTTAATATCAACGTATTTATTGACTTCTAAATTCTAGTTTTGCGTACAACTAATCTATCTATAGATGACTAATGTATTTGCAATTGTCTGAAGTCTTATTCATCAACAACTTATGTGTTTTTTTTTATTTGAAATGATTTACCCCATCAATGAAAAATGTTAATATTAACGTAATTTTTGAGTTTTAAATTCTGGTTTTTCTGATCATCTAGTTTATGTATAGTAGATAAATGTATTTGCAATTGCCTGAAGTCTTATTCAACAACAACTTATGTGTTTTTTTTATTTGAAATGATTTACCCCATCAATGAAAAATGTTAATATTAACGTAATAATTGAATTCTAAATTCTAGTTTTCTGAACATCTAGTTAATTTATAGTGGATAAATGTATTTGCAATTGTCTGAAGTCTTCTTCATCAACATATTATGTTTTTTTTTTAATTTGAAATGATGTACCCCAACAATGAATAATGTTAATATCAACGTATTTATTGACTTCTAAATTCTAGTTTTGCGTACAACTAATCTATCTATAGATGACTAATGTATTTGCAATTGTCTGAAGTCTTATTCATCAACAACTTATGTGTTTTTTTTATTTGAAATGATTTACCCCATCAAAGAAAAATGTTAATATTAACGTAATTTTTGAGTTTTAAATTCTGGTTTTTCTGATCATCTAGTTTATGTATAGTAGATAAATGTATTTGCAATTACCTGAAGTCTTATTCAACAACAACTTATGTGTTTTTTTTATTTGAAATGATTTACCCCATCAATGAAAAATGTTAAGACTAACGTAATAATTGAGTTCTAAATTCTAGTTTTCTGAATATCTAGTTAATTTATTGTGGATAAATGTATTTGCAATTGCCTGAAGTCTTATTCAACAACAACTTATGTGTTTTTTTTATTTGAAATGATTTACCCCATCAATGAAAAATGTTAATACTAACGTAATAATTGAGTTCTAAATTCTAGTTTTCTGAATATCTAGTTAATTTATTGTGGATGAATGTATTTTCAATTGTCTGAAGTCTTATTTAACAACAACTTATGTTTTTTTTTTAATTTGAAACGATGTACCCCAACAATGAATAACGTTAATATTAACGTAATTATTGACTTCTAAATTCTAGTTTTGCGTACAACTAATCTATCTATAGGTGACTAATGTATTTGCAATTGCCTGAAGTCTTATTCAACAACAACTTATGTGTTTTTTTTATTTGAAATGATTTACCCCATCAATGAAAAATGTTAATATTAACGTAATAATTGAATTCTAAATTCTAGTTTTCTGAACATCTAGTTAATTTATAGTGGATAAATGTATTTGCAATTGTCTGAAGTCTTCTTCATCAACATATTATGTTTTTTTTTTAATTTGAAATGATGTACCCCAACAATGAATAATGTTAATATCAACGTATTTATTGACTTCTAAATTCTAGTTTTGCGTACAACTAATCTATCTATAGATGACTAATGTATTTGCAATTGTCTGAAGTCTTATTCATCAACAACTTATGTGTTTTTTTTATTTGAAATGATTTACCCCATCAATGAAAAATGTTAATACTAACGTAATAATTGAGTTTTAAATTCTGGTTTTTCTGATCATCTAGTTTATGTATAGTAGATAAATGTATTTGCAATTACCTGAAGTCTTATTCAACAACAACTTATGTGTTTTTTTTATTTGAAATGATTTACCCCATCAATGAAAAATGTTAAGACTAACGTAATAATTGAGTTCTAAATTCTAGTTTTCTGAATATCTAGTTAATTTATTGTGGATAAATGTATTTTCAATTGTCTGAAGTCTTATTTAACAACAACTTATGTTTTTTTTTTAATTTGAAATGATGTACCCCAACAATGAATAACGTTAATATTAACGTAATTATTGACTTCTAAATTCTAGTTTTGCGTACAACTAATCTATCTATAGATGACTAATGTATTTGCAATTGTCTGAAGTCTAATTCATCAACAACTTATGTGTTTTTTTTATTTGAAATAATTTACCCCATCAATGAAAAATGTTAATATTAACGTAATTTTTTAGTTTTAAATTCTGGTTTTTCTGATCATCTAGTTTATGTATAGTAGATAAATGTATTTGCAATTGCCTGAAGTCTTATTCAACAACAACTTATGTGTTTTTTTTATTTGAAATGATTTACCCCATCAATGAAAAATGTTAATATTAACGTAATAATTGAGTTCTAAATTCTAGTTTTCTGAACACCTAGTTAATTTATAGTGGATAAATGTATTTGCAATTGTCTGAAGTCTTCTTCATCAACATATTATGTTTTTTTTTTAATTTGAAATGATGTACCCCAACAATGAATAATGTTAATATCAACGTATTTATTGACTTCTAAATTCTAGTTTTGCGTACAACTAATCTATCTATAGGTGACTAATGTATTTGCAATTGTCTGAAGTCTTATTCAACAACAACTTATGTGTTTTTTTTATTTGAAATGATTTACCCCATCAATGAAAAATGTTTTATAAACGTAATAATTGAGTTCTAAATTCTAGTTTTCTGAACACCTAGTTAATTTATAGTGGATAAATGTATTTGCAATTGTCTGAAGTCTTCTTCATCAACATATTATGTTTTTTTTTTAATTTGAAATGATGTACCCCAACAATGAATAATGTTAATATCAACGTATTTATTGACTTCTAAATTCTAGTTTTGCGTACAACTAATCTATCTATAGGTGACTTATGTATTTGCAATTGTCTGAAGTCTTATTCAACAACAACTTATGTGTTTTTTTTATTTGAAATGATTTACCCCATCAATGAAAAATGTTTTATTAACGTAATAATTGAGTTCTAAATTCTAGTTTTCTGAACATCTAGTTAATTTAACGTGGATAAATGTATTTGCAATTGTCTGAAGTCTTCTTCATCAACATATTATGTTTTTTTTTTAATTTGAAATGATGTACCCCAACAATGAATAATGTTAATATCAACGTATTTATTGACTTCTAAATTCTAGTTTTGCGTACAACTAATCTATCTATAGATGACTAATGTATTTGCAATTGTCTGAAGTCTTATTCATCAACAACTTATGTGTTTTTTTTATTTGAAATGATTTACCCCATCAATGAAAAATGTTAATACTAACGTAATAATTGAGTTCTAAATTCTAGTTTTCTGAATATCTAGTTAATTTATTGTGGATAAATGTATTTTCAATTGTCTGAAGTCTTATTTAACAACAACTTATGTTTTTTTTTTAATTTGAAATGATGTACCCCAACAATGAATAACGTTAATATTAACGTAATTATTGACTTCTAAATTCTAGTTTTGCGTACAACTAATCTATCTATAGGTGACTAATGTATTTGCAATTGCCTGAAGTCTTATTCAACAACAACTTATGTGTTTTTTTTATTTGAAATGATTTACCCCATCAATGAAAAATGTTAATATTAACGTTATTTTTGAGTTTTAAATTCTGGTTTTTCTGATCATCTAGTTTATGTATAGTAGATAAATGTATTTGCAATTACCTGAAGTCTTATTCAACAACAACTTATGTGTTTTTTTTATTTGAAATGATGTACCCCAACAATGAATAACGTTAATATTAACGTAATTATTGACTTCTAAATTCTAGTTTTGCGTACAACTAATCTATCTATAGGTGACTAATGTATTTGCAATTGTCTGAAGTCTTATTCAACAACAACTTATGTGTTTTTTTTATTTGAAATGATTTACCCCATCAATGAAAAATGTTTTATTAACGTAATAATTGAGTTCTAAATTCTAGTTTTCTGAACATCTAGTTAATTTATAGAGGATAAATGTATTTGCAATTGTCTGAAGTCTTCTTCATCAACATATTATGTTTTTTTTTTAATTTGAAATTATGTACCCCAACAATGAATAATGTTAATATTAACGTATTTATTGGCTTCTAAATTCTAGTTTTGCGTACAACTAATCTATCTATAGGTGACTAATGTATTTGCAATTGTCTGAAGTCTTATTCAACAACAACTTATGTGTTTTTTTTATTTGAAATGATTTACCCCATCAATGAAAAATGTTTTATAAACGTAATAATTGAGTTCTAAATTCTAGTTTTCTGAACACCTAGTTAATTTATAGTGGATAAATGTATTTGCCATTGTCTGAAGTCTTCTTCATCAACATATTATGTTTTTTTTTTAATTTGAAATGATGTACCCCAACAATGAATAATGTTAATATCAACGTATTTATTGACTTCTAAATTCTAGTTTTGCGTACAACTAATCTATCTATAGGTGACTTATGTATTTGCAATTGTCTGAAGTCTTATTCAACAACAACTTATGTGTTTTTTTTATTTGAAATGATTTACCCCATCAATGAAAAATGTTTTATTAACGTAATAATTGAGTTCTAAATTCTAGTTTTCTGAACATCTAGTTAATTTATAGTGGATAAATGTATTTGCAATTGTCTGAAGTCTTATTTAACAACAACTTATGTTTTTTTTTTAATTTGAAATGATGTACCCCAACAATGAATAATGTTAATATCAACGTATTTATTGACTTCTAAATTCTAGTTTGGCGTACAACTAATCTATCTATAGATGACTAATGTATTTGCAATTGTCTGAAGTCTTATTCATCAATAACTTATGTGTTTTTTTTATTTGAAATGATTTACCCCATCAATGAAAAATGTTAATACTAACGTAATAATTGAGTTCTAAATTCTAGTTTTCTGAATATCTAGTTAATTTATTGTGGATAAATGTATTTTCAATTGTCTGAAGTCTTATTTAACAACAACTTATGTTTTTTTTTTAATTTGAAATGATGTACCCCAACAATGAATAACGTTAATATTAACGTAATTATTGACTTCTAAATTCTAGTTTTGCGTACAACTAATCTATCTATAGGTGACTAATGTATTTGCAATTGCCTGAAGTCTTATTCAACAACAACTTATGTGTTTTTTTTATTTGAAATGATTTACCCCATCAATGAAAAATGTTAATATTAACGTTATTTTTGAGTTTTAAATTCTGGTTTTTCTGATCATCTAGTTTATGTATAGTAGATAAATGTATTTGCAATTACCTGAAGTCTTATTCAACAACAACTTATGTGTTTTTTTTATTTGAAATGATGTACCCCAACAATGAATAACGCTAATATTAACGTAATTATTGACTTCTAAATTCTAGTTTTGCGTACAACTAATCTATCTATAGGTGACTAATGTATTTGCAATTGTCTGAAGTCTTATTCAACAACAACTTATGTGTTTTTTTTATTTGAAATGATTTACCCCATCAATGAAAAATGTTAATACTAACGTAATAATTGAGTTCTAAATTCTAGTTTTCTGAATATCTAGTTAATTTATCGTGGATAAATGTATTTTCAATTGTCTGAAGTCTTATTTAACAACAACTTATGTTTTTTTTTTAATTTGAAATGATGTACCCCAACAATGAATAACGTTAATATTAACGTAATTATTGACTTCTAAATTCTAGTTTTGCATACAACTAATCTATCTATAGGTGACTAATGTATTTGCAATTGCCTGAAGTCTTATTCAACAACAACTTATGTGTTTTTTTTATTTGAAATGATTTACCCCATCAATGAAAAATGTTAATATTAACGTAATAATTGAATTCTAAATTCTAGTTTTCTGAACATCTAGTTAATTTATAGTGGATAAATGTATTTGCAATTGTCTGAAGTCTTCTTCATCAACATATTATGTTTTTTTTTTTTAATTTGAAATGAAGTACCCCAACAATGAATAATGTTAATATCAACGTATTTATTGACTTCTAAATTCTAGTTTTGCGTACAACTAATCTATCTATAGATGACTAATGTATTTGCAATTGTCTGAAGTCTTATTCATCAACAACTTATGTGTTTTTTTTATTTGAAATGATTTACCCAATCAATGAAAAATGTTAATACTAACGTAATAATTGAGTTCTAAATTCTAGTTTTCTGAATATCTAGTTAATTTATTGTGGATAAATGTATTTTCAATTGTCTGAAGTCTTATTTAACAACAACTTATGTTTTTTTTTTTAATTTGAAATGATGTACCCCAACAATGAATAACGTTAATATTAACGTAATTATTGACTTCTAAATTCTAGTTTTGCGTACAACTTATCTATCTATAGGTGACTAATGTATTTGCAATTGCCTGAAGTCTTATTCAACAACAACTTATGTGTTTTTTTTATTTGAAATGATTTACCCCATCAATGAAAAATGTTAATATTAACGTTATTTTTGAGTTTTAAATTCTGGTTTTTCTGATCATCTAGTTTATGTATAGTAGATAAATGTATTTGCAATTACCTGAAGTCTTATTCAACAACAACTTATGTGTTTTTTTTATTTGAAATGATGTACCCCAACAATGAATAACGTTAATATTAACGTAATTATTGACTTCTAAATTCTAGTTTTGCGTACAACTAATCTATCTATAGGTGACTAATGTATTTGCAATTGTCTGAAGTCTTATTCAACAACAACTTATGTGTTTTTTTTATTTGAAATGATTTACCCCATCAATGAAAAATGTTTTATTAACGTAATAATTGAGTTCTAAATTCTAGTTTTCTGAACATCTAGTTAATTTATAGAGGATAAATGTATTTGCAATTGTCTGAAGTCTTCTTCATCAACATATTATGTTTTTTTTTTAATTTGAAATTATGTACCCCAACAATGAATAATGTTAATATTAACGTATTTATTGGCTTCTAAATTCTAGTTTTGCGTACAACTAATCTATCTATAGGTGACTAATGTATTTGCAATTGTCTGAAGTCTTATTCAACAACAACTTATGTGTTTTTTTTATTTGAAATGATTTACCCCATCAATGAAAAATGTTTTATAAACGTAATAATTGAGTTCTAAATTCTAGTTTTCTGAACACCTAGTTAATTTATAGTGGATAAATGTATTTGCCATTGTCTGAAGTCTTCTTCATCAACATATTATGTTTTTTTTTTAATTTGAAATGATGTACCCCAACAATGAATAATGTTAATATCAACGTATTTATTGACTTCTAAATTCTAGTTTTGCGTACAACTAATCTATCTATAGGTGACTTATGTATTTGCAATTGTCTGAAGTCTTATTCAACAACAACTTATGTGTTTTTTTTATTTGAAATGATTTACCCCATCAATGAAAAATGTTTTATTAACGTAATAATTGAGTTCTAAATTCTAGTTTTCTGAACATCTAGTTAATTTATAGTGGATAAATGTATTTGCAATTGTCTGAAGTCTTATTTAACAACAACTTATGTTTTTTTTTTAATTTGAAATGATGTACCCCAACAATGAATAATGTTAATATCAACGTATTTATTGACTTCTAAATTCTAGTTTGGCGTACAACTAATCTATCTATAGATGACTAATGTATTTGCAATTGTCTGAAGTCTTATTCATCAATAACTTATGTGTTTTTTTTATTTGAAATGATTTACCCCATCAATGAAAAATGTTAATACTAACGTAATAATTGAGTTCTAAATTCTAGTTTTCTGAATATCTAGTTAATTTATTGTGGATAAATGTATTTTCAATTGTCTGAAGTCTTATTTAACAACAACTTATGTTTTTTTTTTAATTTGAAATGATGTACCCCAACAATGAATAACGTTAATATTAACGTAATTATTGACTTCTAAATTCTAGTTTTGCGTACAACTAATCTATCTATAGGTGACTAATGTATTTGCAATTGCCTGAAGTCTTATTCAACAACAACTTATGTGTTTTTTTTATTTGAAATGATTTACCCCATCAATGAAAAATGTTAATATTAACGTTATTTTTGAGTTTTAAATTCTGGTTTTTCTGATCATCTAGTTTATGTATAGTAGATAAATGTATTTGCAATTACCTGAAGTCTTATTCAACAACAACTTATGTGTTTTTTTTATTTGAAATGATGTACCCCAACAATGAATAACGTTAATATTAACGTAATTATTGACTTCTAAATTCTAGTTTTGCGTACAACTAATCTATCTATAGGTGACTAATGTATTTGCAATTGTCTGAAGTCTTATTCAACAACAACTTATGTGTTTTTTTTATTTGAAATGATTTACCCCATCAATGAAAAATGTTAATACTAACGTAATAATTGAGTTCTAAATTCTAGTTTTCTGAATATCTAGTTAATTTATCGTGGATAAATGTATTTTCAATTGTCTGAAGTCTTATTTAACAACAACTTATGTTTTTTTTTTAATTTGAAATGATGTACCCCAACAATGAATAACGTTAATATTAACGTAATTATTGACTTCTAAATTCTAGTTTTGCATACAACTAATCTATCTATAGGTGACTAATGTATTTGCAATTGCCTGAAGTCTTATTCAACAACAACTTATGTGTTTTTTTTATTTGAAATGATTTACCCCATCAATGAAAAATGTTAATATTAACGTAATAATTGAATTCTAAATTCTAGTTTTCTGAACATCTAGTTAATTTATAGTGGATAAATGTATTTGCAATTGTCTGAAGTCTTCTTCATCAACATATTATGTTTTTTTTTTTTTAATTTGAAATGAAGTACCCCAACAATGAATAATGTTAATATCAACGTATTTATTGACTTCTAAATTCTAGTTTTGCGTACAACTAATCTATCTATAGATGACTAATGTATTTGCAATTGTCTGAAGTCTTATTCATCAACAACTTATGTGTTTTTTTTATTTGAAATGATTTACCCAATCAATGAAAAATATTAATACTAACGTAATAATTGAATTCTAAATTCTAGTTTTCTGAATATCTAGTTAATTTATTGTGGATAAATGTATTTTCAATTGTCTGAAGTCTTATTTAACAACAACTTATGTTTTTTTTTTAATTTGAAATGATGTACCCCAACAATGAATAACGTTAATATTAACGTAATTATTGACTTCTAAATTCTAGTTTTGCGTACAACTTATCTATCTATAGGTGACTAATGTATTTGCAATTGCCTGAAGTCTTATTCAACAACAACTTATGTGTTTTTTTTATTTGAAATGATTTACCCCATCAATGAAAAATGTTAATATTAACGTAATAATTGAATTCTAAATTCTAGTTTTCTGAACATCTAGTTAATTTATATTGGATAAATGTATTTGCAATTGTCTGAAGTCTTCTTCATCAACATATTATGTTTTTTTTTTAATTTGAAATGATGTACCCCAACAATGAATAATGTTAATATCAACGTATTTATTGACTTCTAAATTCTAGTTTTGCGTACAACTAATCTATCTATAGATGACTAATGTATTTGCAATTGTCTGAAGTCTTATTCATCAACAACTTATGTGTTTTTTTTATTTGAAATGATTTACCCCATCAATGAAAAATGTTAATATTAACGTAATTATTGAGTTCTAAATTCTAGTTTTCTGAACATCTAGTTAATTTATAGTGGATAAATGTATTTGAAATTGTCTGAAGTCTTCTTCATCAACATATTATGTTTTTTTTTTAATTTGAAATGTTGTACCCCAACAATGAATAATGTTAATATCAACGTATTTATTGACTTCTAAATTCTAGTTTTGCGTACAACTAATCTATCTATAGGTGACTAATGTATTTGCAATTGTCTGAAGTCTTATTCATCAACATATTATGTTTATTCTTTAATTTGAAATGATGTAACCCAACAATGAATAATGTTAATATTAACGTAATTTTTGAGTTTTAAATTCTGGTTTTTCTGATCATCTAGTTTATGTATAGTGGATAAATGTATTTGCAATTGTCTGAAGTCTTCTTCATCAACATATAATGTTTTTTTTTTAATTTGAAATGATGTACCCCAACAATGAATAATGTTAATATCAACGTATTTATTGACTTCTAAATTCTAGTTTTGCGTACAACTAATCGATCTATAGGTGACTAATGTATTTGCAATTGTCTGAAGTCTTATTCATCAACAACTTATGTGTTTTTTTTATTTGAAATGATTTACCCCATCAATGAAAAATGTTAATACTAACGTAATAATTGAGTTCTAAATTCTAGTTTTCTGAATATCTAGTTAATTTATTGTGGATAAATGTATTTTCAATTGTCTGAAGTCTTATTTAACAACAACTTATGTTTTTTTTTTAATTTGAAATGATGTACCCCAACAATGAATAACGTTAATATTAACGTAATTATTGACTTCTAAATTCTAGTTTTGCGTACAACTAATCTATCTATAGGTGACTAATGTATTTGCAATTGCCTGAAGTCTTATTCAACAACAACTTATGTGTTTTTTTTATTTGAAATGATTTACCCCATCAATGAAAAATGTTAATATTAACGTAATAATTGAATTCTAAATTCTAGTTTTCTGAACATCTAGTTAATTTATAGTGGATAAATGTATTTGCAATTGTCTGAAGCCTTCTTCATCAACATATAATGTTTTTTTTTTAATTTGAAATGATGTACCCCAACAATGAATAATGTTAATATCAACGTATTTATTGACTTCTAAATTCTAGTTTTGCGTACAACTAATCTATCTATAGATGACTAATGTATTTGCAATTGTCTGAAGTCTTATTCATCAACAACTTATGTGTTTTTTTTTATTTGAAATGATTTACCCCATCAATGAAAAATGTTAATATTAACGTAATTTTTGAGTTTTAAATTCTGGTTTTTCTGATCATCTAGTTTATGTATAGTAGATAAATGTATTTGCAATTGCCTGAAGTCTTATTCAACAACAACTTATGTGTTTTTTTTATTTGAAATGATTTACCCCATCAATGAAAAATGTTTTATTAACGTAATAATTGAGTTCTAAATTCTAGTTTTCTGAACACCTAGTTAATTTATAGTGGATAAATGTATTTGCAATTGTCTGAAGTCTTCTTCATCAACATATTATGTTTTTTTTTTAATTTGAAATGATGTACCCCAACAATGAATAATGTTAATATCAACGTATTTATTGACTTCTAAATTCTAGTTTTGCGTACAACTAATCGATCTATAGGTGACTAATGTATTTGCAATTGTCTGAAGTCTTATTCATCAACATATTATGTTTATTCTTTAATTTGAAATGATGTAACCCAACAATGAATAATGTTAATATTAACGTAATTTTTGAGTTTTAAATTCTGGTTTTTCTGATCATCTAGTTTATGTATAGTGGATAAATGTATTTGCAATTGTCTGAAGTCTTATTCATCAACATATTATGTTTTTTTTTTAATTTGAAATGATGTACCCCAACAATGAATAATGTTAATTTCAACGTATTTATTGACTTCTAAATTCTAGTTTTGCGTACAACTAATCTATCTATAGGTGAGTAATGTATTTGCAATTGTCTGAAGTCTTATTCAACAACAACTTATGTGTTTTTTTTATTTGAAATGATTTACCCCATCAATGAAAAATGTTAATACTAACGTAATAATTGAGTTCTAAATTCTAGTTTTCTGAATATCTAGTTAATTTATTGTGGATAAATGTATTTTCAATTGTCTGAAGTCTTATTTAACAACAACTTATGTTTTTTTTTTAATTTGAAATGATGTACCCCAACAATGAATAACGTTAATATTAACGTAATTATTGACTTCTAAATTCTAGTTTTGCGTACAACTAATCTATCTATAGGTGACTAATGTATTTGCAATTGCCTGAAGTCTTATTCAACAACAACTTTTGTGTTTTTTTTATTTGAAATGATTTACCCCATCAAAGAAAAATGTTAATATTAACGTAATTTTTGAGTTTTAAATTCTGGTTTTTCTGATCATCTAGTTTATGTATAGTAGATAAATGTATTTGCAATTACCTGAAGTCTTATTCAACAACAACTTATGTGTTTTTTTTATTTGAAATGATTTACCCCATCAATGAAAAATGTTAAGACTAACGTAATAATTGAGTTCTAAATTCTAGTTTTCTGAATATCTAGTTAATTTATTGTGGATAAATGTATTTGCAATTGCCTGAAGTCTTATTCAACAACAACTTATGTGTTTTTTTTATTTGAAATGATTTACCCCATCAATGAAAAATGTTAATACTAACGTAATAATTGAGTTCTAAATTCTAGTTTTCTGAATATCTAGTTAATTTATTGTGGATGAATGTATTTTCAATTGTCTGAAGTCTTATTTAACAACAACTTATGTTTTTTTTTTAATTTGAAACGATGTACCCCAACAATGAATAACGTTAATATTAACGTAATTATTGACTTCTAAATTCTAGTTTTGCGTACAACTAATCTATCTATAGGTGACTAATGTATTTGCAATTGCCTGAAGTCTTATTCAACAACAACTTATGTGTTTTTTTTATTTGAAATGATTTACCCCATCAATGAAAAATGTTAATATTAACGTAATAATTGAATTCTAAATTCTAGTTTTCTGAACATCTAGTTAATTTATAGTGGATAAATGTATTTGCAATTGTCTGAAGTCTTCTTCATCAACATATTATGTTTTTTTTTTAATTTGAAATGATGTACCCCAACAATGAATAATGTTAATATCAACGTATTTATTGACTTCTAAATTCTAGTTTTGCGTACAACTAATCTATCTATAGATGACTAATGTATTTGCAATTGTCTGAAGTCTTATTCATCAACAACTTATGTGTTTTTTTTATTTGAAATGATTTACCCCATCAATGAAAAATGTTAATACTAACGTAATAATTGAGTTTTAAATTCTGGTTTTTCTGATCATCTAGTTTATGTATAGTAGATAAATGTATTTGCAATTACCTGAAGTCTTATTCAACAACAACTTATGTGTTTTTTTTATTTGAAATGATTTACCCCATCAATGAAAAATGTTAAGACTAACGTAATAATTGAGTTCTAAATTCTAGTTTTCTGAATATCTAGTTAATTTATTGTGGATAAATGTATTTTCAATTGTCTGAAGTCTTATTTAACAACAACTTATGTTTTTTTTTTAATTTGAAATGATGTACCCCAACAATGAATAATGTTAATATCAACGTATTTATTGACTTCTAAATTCTAGTTTGGCGTACAACTAATCTATCTATAGATGACTAATGTATTTTCAATTGTCTGAAGTCTTATTTAACAACAACTTATGTTTTTTTTTTAATTTGAAATGATGTACCCCAACAATGAATAACGTTAATATTAACGTAATTATTGACTTCTAAATTCTAGTTTTGCGTACAACTAATCTATCTATAGGTGACTAATGTATTTGCAATTGCCTGAAGTCTTATTCAACAACAACTTATGTGTTTTTTTTATTTGAAATGATTTACCCCATCAATGAAAAATGTTAATATTAACGTTATTTTTGAGTTTTAAATTCTGGTTTTTCTGATCATCTAGTTTATGTATAGTAGATAAATGTATTTGCAATTACCTGAAGTCTTATTCAACAACAACTTATGTGTTTTTTTTATTTGAAATGATGTACCCCAACAATGAATAACGTTAATATTAACGTAATTATTGACTTCTAAATTCTAGTTTTGCGTACAACTAATCTATCTATAGGTGACTAATGTATTTGCAATTGTCTGAAGTCTTATTCAACAACAACTTATGTGTTTTTTTTATTTGAAATGATTTACCCCATCAATGAAAAATGTTTTATTAACGTAATAATTGAGTTCTAAATTCTAGTTTTCTGAACATCTAGTTAATTTATAGAGGATAAATGTATTTGCAATTGTCTGAAGTCTTCTTCATCAACATATTATGTTTTTTTTTTAATTTGAAATGATGTACCCCAACAATGAATAATGTTAATATCAACGTATTTATTGGCTTCTAAATTCTAGTTTTGCGTACAACTAATCTATCTATAGGTGACTAATGTATTTGCAATTGTCTGAAGTCTTATTCATCAACAACTTATGTGTTTTTTTTATTTGAAATGATTTACCCCATCAATGAAAAATGTTAATATTAACGTAATAATTGAATTCTAAATTCTAGTTTTCTGAACATCTAGTTAATTTATAGTGGATAAATGTATTTGCAATTGTCTGAAGCCTTCTTCATCAACATATAATGTTTTTTTTTTAATTTGAAATGATGTACCCCAACAATGAATAATGTTAATATCAACGTATTTATTGACTTCTAAATTCTAGTTTTGCGTACAACTAATCTATCTATAGATGACTAATGTATTTGCAATTGTCTGAAGTCTTATTCATCAACAACTTATGTGTTTTTTTTTATTTGAAATGATTTACCCCATCAATGAAAAATGTTAATATTAACGTAATTTTTGAGTTTTAAATTCTGGTTTTTCTGATCATCTAGTTTATGTATAGTAGATAAATGTATTTGCAATTGCCTGAAGTCTTATTCAACAACAACTTATGTGTTTTTTTTATTTGAAATGATTTACCCCATCAATGAAAAATGTTTTATTAACGTAATAATTGAGTTCTAAATTCTAGTTTTCTGAACACCTAGTTAATTTATAGTGGATAAATGTATTTGCAATTGTCTGAAGTCTTCTTCATCAACATATTATGTTTTTTTTTTAATTTGAAATGATGTACCCCAACAATGAATAATGTTAATATCAACGTATTTATTGACTTCTAAATTCTAGTTTTGCGTACAACTAATCGATCTATAGGTGACTAATGTATTTGCAATTGTCTGAAGTCTTATTCATCAACATATTATGTTTATTCTTTAATTTGAAATGATGTAACCCAACAATGAATAACGTTAATATTAACGTAATTATTGACTTCTAAATTCTAGTTTTGCGTACAACTAATCTATCTATAGGTGACTAATGTATTTGCAATTGCCTGAAGTCTTATTCAACAACAACTTATGTGTTTTTTTTATTTGAAATGATTTACCCCATCAATGAAAAATGTTAATATTAACGTTATTTTTGAGTTTTAAATTCTGGTTTTTCTGATCATCTAGTTTATGTATAGTAGATAAATGTATTTGCAATTACCTGAAGTCTTATTCAACAACAACTTATGTGTTTTTTTTATTTGAAATGATGTACCCCAACAATGAATAACGTTAATATTAACGTAATTATTGACTTCTAAATTCTAGTTTTGCGTACAACTAATCTATCTATAGGTGACTAATGTATTTGCAATTGTCTGAAGTCTTATTCAACAACAACTTATGTGTTTTTTTTATTTGAAATGATTTACCCCATCAATGAAAAATGTTTTATTAACGTAATAATTGAGTTCTAAATTCTAGTTTTCTGAACATCTAGTTAATTTATAGAGGATAAATGTATTTGCAATTGTCTGAAGTCTTCTTCATCAACATATTATGTTTTTTTTTTAATTTGAAATGATGTACCCCAACAATGAATAATGTTAATATCAACGTATTTATTGGCTTCTAAATTCTAGTTTTGCGTACAACTAATCTATCTATAGGTGACTAATGTATTTGCAATTGTCTGAAGTCTTATTCATCAACAACTTATGTGTTTTTTTTATTTGAAATGATTTACCCCATCAATGAAAAATGTTAATATTAACGTAATAATTGAATTCTAAATTCTAGTTTTCTGAACATCTAGTTAATTTATAGTGGATAAATGTATTTGCAATTGTCTGAAGCCTTCTTCATCAACATATAATGTTTTTTTTTTAATTTGAAATGATGTACCCCAACAATGAATAATGTTAATATCAACGTATTTATTGACTTCTAAATTCTAGTTTTGCGTACAACTAATCTATCTATAGATGACTAATGTATTTGCAATTGTCTGAAGTCTTATTCATCAACAACTTATGTGTTTTTTTTTATTTGAAATGATTTACCCCATCAATGAAAAATGTTAATATTAACGTAATTTTTGAGTTTTAAATTCTGGTTTTTCTGATCATCTAGTTTATGTATAGTAGATAAATGTATTTGCAATTGCCTGAAGTCTTATTCAACAACAACTTATGTGTTTTTTTTTATTTGAAATGATTTACCCCATCAATGAAAAATGTTTTATTAACGTAATAATTGAGTTCTAAATTCTAGTTTTCTGAACACCTAGTTAATTTATAGTGGATAAATGTATTTGCAATTGTCTGAAGTCTTCTTCATCAACATATTATGTTTTTTTTTTAATTTGAAATGATGTACCCCAACAATGAATAATGTTAATATCAACGTATTTATTGACTTCTAAATTCTAGTTTTGCGTACAACTAATCGATCTATAGGTGACTAATGTATTTGCAATTGTCTGAAGTCTTATTCATCAACATATTATGTTTATTCTTTAATTTGAAATGATGTAACCCAACAATGAATAATGTTAATATTAACGTAATTTTTGAGTTTTAAATTCTGGTTTTTCTGATCATCTAGTTTATGTATAGTGGATAAATGTATTTGCAATTGTCTGAAGTCTTATTCATCAACATATTATGTTTTTTTTTTAATTTGAAATGATGTACCCCAACAATGAATAATGTTAATTTCAACGTATTTATTGACTTCTAAATTCTAGTTTTGCGTACAACTAATCTATCTATAGGTGAGTAATGTATTTGCAATTGTCTGAAGTCTTATTCAACAACAACTTATGTGTTTTTTTTATTTGAAATGATTTACCCCATCAATGAAAAATGTTAATACTAACGTAATAATTGAGTTCTAAATTCTAGTTTTCTGAATATCTAGTTAATTTATTGTGGATAAATGTATTTTTAATTGTCTGAAGTCTTATTTAACAACAACTTATGTTTTTTTTTTAATTTGAAATGATGTACCCCAACAATGAATAACGTTAATATTAACGTAATTATTGACTTCTAAATTCTAGTTTTGCGTACAACTAATCTATCTATAGGTGACTAATGTATTTGCAATTGCCTGAAGTCTTATTCAACAACAACTTTTGTGTTTTTTTTATTTGAAATGATTTACCCCATCAAAGAAAAATGTTAATATTAACGTAATTTTTGAGTTTTAAATTCTGGTTTTTCTGATCATCTAGTTTATGTATAGTAGATAAATGTATTTGCAATTACCTGAAGTCTTATTCAACAACAACTTATGTGTTTTTTTTATTTGAAATGATTTACCCCATCAATGAAAAATGTTAAGACTAACGTAATAATTGAGTTCTAAATTCTAGTTTTCTGAATATCTAGTTAATTTATTGTGGATAAATGTATTTGCAATTGCCTGAAGTCTTATTCAACAACAACTTATGTGTTTTTTTTATTTGAAATGATTTACCCCATCAATGAAAAATGTTAATATTAACGTAATAATTGAATTCTAAATTCTAGTTTTCTGAACATCTAGTTAATTTATAGTGGATAAATGTATTTGCAATTGTCTGAAGTCTTCTTCATCAACATATTATGTTTTTTTTTTAATTTGAAATGATGTACCCCAACAATGAATAATGTTAATATCAACGTATTTATTGACTTCTAAATTCTAGTTTTGCGTACAACTAATCTATCTATAGATGACTAATGTATTTGCAATTGTCTGAAGTCTTATTCATCAACAACTTATGTGTTTTTTTTATTTGAAATGATTTACCCCATCAATGAAAAATGTTAATACTAACGTAATAATTGAGTTTTAAATTCTGGTTTTTCTGATCATCTAGTTTATGTATAGTAGATAAATGTATTTGCAATTGCCTGAAGTCTTATTCAACAACAACTTATGTGTTTTTTTTATTTGAAATGATTTACCCCATCAATGAAAAATGTTTTATTAACGTAATAATTGAGTTCTAAATTCTAGTTTTCTGAACATCTAGTTAATTTATAGTGGATAAATGTATTTGCAATTGTCTGAAGTCTTCTTCATCAACATATTATGTTTTTTTTTTAATTTGAAATGATGTACCCCAACAATGAATAATGTTAATATCAACGTATTTATTGACTTCTAAATTCTAGTTTGGCGTACAACTAATCTATCTATAGATGACTAATGTATTTTCAATTGTCTGAAGTCTTATTTAACAACAACTTATGTTTTTTTTTTAATTTGAAATGATGTACCCCAACAATGAATAACGTTAATATTAACGTAATTATTGACTTCTAAATTCTAGTTTTGCGTACAACTAATCTATCTATAGGTGACTAATGTATTTGCAATTGCCTGAAGTCTTATTCAACAACAACTTATGTGTTTTTTTTATTTGAAATGATTTACCCCATCAATGAAAAATGTTAATATTAACGTTATTTTTGAGTTTTAAATTCTGGTTTTTCTGATCATCTAGTTTATGTATAGTAGATAAATGTATTTGCAATTACCTGAAGTCTTATTCAACAACAACTTATGTGTTTTTTTTATTTGAAATGATGTACCCCAACAATGAATAACGTTAATATTAACGTAATTATTGACTTCTAAATTCTAGTTTTGCGTACAACTAATCTATCTATAGGTGACTAATGTATTTGCAATTGTCTGAAGTCTTATTCAACAACAACTTATGTGTTTTTTTTATTTGAAATGATTTACCCCATCAAAGAAAAATGTTAATATTAACGTAATTTTTGAGTTTTAAATTCTGGTTTTTCTGATCATCTAGTTTATGTATAGTAGATAAATGTATTTGCAATTACCTGAAGTCTTATTCAACAACAACTTATGTGTTTTTTTTATTTGAAATGATTTACCCCATCAATGAAAAATGTTAAGACTAACGTAATAATTGAGTTCTAAATTCTAGTTTTCTGAATATCTAGTTAATTTATTGTGGATAAATGTATTTGCAATTGCCTGAAGTCTTATTCAACAACAACTTATGTGTTTTTTTTATTTGAAATGATTTACCCCATCAATGAAAAATGTTAATATTAACGTAATAATTGAATTCTAAATTCTAGTTTTCTGAACATCTAGTTAATTTATAGTGGATAAATGTATTTGCAATTGTCTGAAGTCTTCTTCATCAACATATTATGTTTTTTTTTTAATTTGAAATGATGTACCCCAACAATGAATAATGTTAATATCAACGTATTTATTGACTTCTAAATTCTAGTTTTGCGTACAACTAATCTATCTATAGATGACTAATGTATTTGCAATTGTCTGAAGTCTTATTCATCAACAACTTATGTGTTTTTTTTATTTGAAATGATTTACCCCATCAATGAAAAATGTTAATACTAACGTAATAATTGAGTTTTAAATTCTGGTTTTTCTGATCATCTAGTTTATGTATAGTAGATAAATGTATTTGCAATTGCCTGAAGTCTTATTCAACAACAACTTATGTGTTTTTTTTATTTGAAATGATTTACCCCATCAATGAAAAATGTTTTATTAACGTAATAATTGAGTTCTAAATTCTAGTTTTCTGAACATCTAGTTAATTTATAGTGGATAAATGTATTTGCAATTGTCTGAAGTCTTCTTCATCAACATATTATGTTTTTTTTTTAATTTGAAATGATGTACCCCAACAATGAATAATGTTAATATCAACGTATTTATTGACTTCTAAATTCTAGTTTGGCGTACAACTAATCTATCTATAGATGACTAATGTATTTTCAATTGTCTGAAGTCTTATTTAACAACAACTTATGTTTTTTTTTTAATTTGAAATGATGTACCCCAACAATGAATAACGTTAATATTAACGTAATTATTGACTTCTAAATTCTAGTTTTCCGTACAACTAATCTATCTATAGGTGACTAATGTATTTGCAATTGCCTGAAGTCTTATTCAACAACAACTTATGTGTTTTTTTTATTTGAAATGATTTACCCCATCAATGAAAAATGTTAATATTAACGTTATTTTTGAGTTTTAAATTCTGGTTTTTCTGATCATCTAGTTTATGTATAGTAGATAAATGTATTTGCAATTACCTGAAGTCTTATTCAACAACAACTTATGTGTTTTTTTTATTTGAAATGATGTACCCCAACAATGAATAACGTTAATATTAACGTAATTATTGACTTCTAAATTCTAGTTTTGCGTACAACTAATCTATCTATAGGTGACTAATGTATTTGCAATTGTCTGAAGTCTTATTCAACAACAACTTATGTGTTTTTTTTATTTGAAATGATTTACCCCATCAATGAAAAATGTTTTATTAACGTAATAATTGAGTTCTAAATTCTAGTTTTCTGAACATCTAGTTAATTTATAGAGGATAAATGTATTTGCAATTGTCTGAAGTCTTCTTCATCAACATATTATGTTTTTTTTTTAATTTGAAATGATGTACCCCAACAATGAATAATGTTAATATCAACGTATTTATTGGCTTCTAAATTCTAGTTTTGCGTACAACTAATCTATCTATAGGTGACTAATGTATTTGCAATTGTCTGAAGTCTTATTCAACAACAACTTATGTGTTTTTTTTATTTGAAATGATTTACCCCATCAATGAAAAATGTTTTATAAACGTAATAATTGAGTTCTAAATTCTAGTTTTCTGAACACCTAGTTAATTTATAGTGGATAAATGTATTTGCAATTGTCTGAAGTCTTCTTCATCAACATATTATGTTTTTTTTTTAATTTGAAATGATGTACCCCAACAATGAATAATGTTAATATCAACGTATTTATTGACTTCTAAATTCTAGTTTTGCGTACAACTAATCTATCTATAGGTGACTTATGTATTTGCAATTGTCTGAAGTCTTATTCAACAACAACTTATGTGTTTTTTTTATTTGAAATGATTTACCCCATCAATGAAAAATGTTTTATTAACGTAATAATTGAGTTCTAAATTCTAGTTTTCTGAACATCTAGTTAATTTATAGTGGATAAATGTATTTGCAATTGTCTGAAGTCTTCTTCATCAACATATTATGTTTTTTTTTTAATTTGAAATGATGTACCCCAACAATGAATAATGTTAATATCAACGTATTTATTGACTTCTAAATTCTAGTTTGGCGTACAACTAATCTATCTATAGATGACTAATGTATTTGCAATTGTCTGAAGTCTTATTCATCAACAACTTATGTGTTTTTTTTATTTGAAATGATTTACCCCATCAATGAAAAATGTTAATACTAACGTAATAATTGAGTTCTAAATTCTAGTTTTCTGAATATCTAGTTAATTTATTGTGGATAAATGTATTTTCAATTGTCTGAAGTCTTATTTAACAACAACTTATGTTTTTTTTTTAATTTGAAATGATGTACCCCAACAATGAATAACGTTAATATTAACGTAATTATTGACTTCTAAATTCTAGTTTTGCGTACAACTAATCTATCTATAGGTGACTAATGTATTTGCAATTGCCTGAAGTCTTATTCAACAACAACTTATGTGTTTTTTTTATTTGAAATGATTTACCCCATCAATGAAAAATGTTAATATTAACGTTATTTTTGAGTTTTAAATTCTGGTTTTTCTGATCATCTAGTTTATGTATAGTAGATAAATGTATTTGCAATTACCTGAAGTCTTATTCAACAACAACTTATGTGTTTTTTTTATTTGAAATGATGTACCCCAACAATGAATAACGTTAATATTAACGTAATTATTGACTTCTAAATTCTAGTTTTGCGTACAACTAATCTATCTATAGGTGACTAATGTATTTGCAATTGTCTGAAGTCTTATTCAACAACAACTTATGTGTTTTTTTATTTGAAATGATTTACCCCATCAATGAAAAATGTTAATACTAACGTAATAATTGAGTTCTAAATTCTAGTTTTCTGAATATCTAGTTAATTTATCGTGGATAAATGTATTTTCAATTGTCTGAAGTCTTATTTAACAACAACTTATGTTTTTTTTTTAATTTGAAATGATGTACCCCAACAATGAATAACGTTAATATTAACGTAATTATTGACTTCTAAATTCTAGTTTTGCATACAACTAATCTATCTATAGGTGACTAATGTATTTGCAATTGCCTGAAGTCTTATTCAACAACAACTTATGTGTTTTTTTTATTTGAAATGATTTACCCCATCAATGAAAAATGTTAATATTAACGTAATAATTGAATTCTAAATTCTAGTTTTCTGAACATCTAGTTAATTTATAGTGGATAAATGTATTTGCAATTGTCTGAAGTCTTCTTCATCAACATATTATGTTTTTTTTTTTTAATTTGAAATGATGTACCCCAACAATGAATAATGTTAATATCAACGTATTTATTGACTTCTAAATTCTAGTTTTGCGTACAACTAATCTATCTATAGATGACTAATGTATTTGCAATTGTCTGAAGTCTTATTCATCAACAACTTATGTGTTTTTTTTATTTGAAATGATTTACCCCATCAATGAAAAATGTTAATACTAACGTAATAATTGAGTTCTAAATTCTAGTTTTCTGAATATCTAGTTAATTTATTGTGGATAAATGTATTTTCAATTGTCTGAAGTCTTATTTAACAACAACTTATGTTTTTTTTTTAATTTGAAATGATGTACCCCAACAATGAATAACGTTAATATTAACGTAATTATTGACTTCTAAATTCTAGTTTTGCGTACAACTAATCTATCTATAGGTGACTAATGTATTTGCAATTGCCTGAAGTCTTATTCAACAACAACTTATGTGTTTTTTTTATTTGAAATGATTTACCCCATCAATGAAAAATGTTAATATTAACGTAATAATTGAATTCTAAATTCTAGTTTTCTGAACATCTAGTTAATTTATATTGGATAAATGTATTTGCAATTGTCTGAAGTCTTCTTCATCAACATATTATGTTTTTTTTTTAATTTGAAATGATGTACCCCAACAATGAATAATGTTAATATCAACGTATTTATTGACTTCTAAATTCTAGTTTTGCGTACAACTAATCTATCTATAGATGACTTATGTATTTGCAATTGTCTGAAGTCTTATTCATCAACAACTTATGTGTTTTTTTTTATTTGAAATGATTTACCCCATCAATGAAAAATGTTAATATTAACGTAATTATTGAGTTCTAAATTCTAGTTTTCTGAACATCTAGTTAATTTATAGTGGATAAATGTATTTGAAATTGTCTGAAGTCTTCTTCATCAACATATTATGTTTTTTTTTTAATTTGAAATGTTGTACCCCAACAATGAATAATGTTAATATCAACGTATTTATTGACTTCTAAATTCTAGTTTTGCGTACAACTAATCTATCTATAGGTGACTAATGTATTTGCAATTGTCTGAAGTCTTATTCATCAACATATTATGTTTATTCTTTAATTTGAAATGATGTAACCCAACAATGAATAATGTTAATATTAACGTAATTTTTGAGTTTTAAATTCTGGTTTTTCTGATCATCTAGTTTATGTATAGTGGATAAATGTATTTGCAATTGTCTGAAGTCTTCTTCATCAACATATAATGTTTTTTTTTTTAATTTGAAATGATGTACCCCAACAATGAATAATGTTAATATCAACGTATTTATTGACTTCTAAATTCTAGTTTTACGTACAACTAATCGATCTATAGGTGACTAATGTATTTGCAATTGTCTGAAGTCTTATTCATCAACAACTTATGTGTTTTTTTTATTTGAAATGATTTACCCCATCAATGAAAAATGTTAATACTAACGTAATAATTGAGTTCTAAATTCTAGTTTTCTGAATATCTAGTTAATTTATTGTTGATAAATGTATTTTCAATTGTCTGAAGTCTTATTTAACAACAACTTATGTTTTTTTTTTAATTTGAAATGATGTACCCCAACAATGAATAACGTTAATATTAACGTAATTATTGACTTCTAAATTCTAGTTTTGCGTACAACTAATCTATCTATAGGTGACTAATGTATTTGCAATTGCCTGAAGTCTTATTCAACAACAACTTATGTGTTTTTTTTATTTGAAATGATTTACCCCATCAATGAAAAATGTTAATATTAACGTAATAATTGAATTCTAAATTCTAGTTTTCTGAACATCTAGTTAATTTATAGTGGATAAATGTATTTGCAATTGTCTGAAGCCTTCTTCATCAACATATAATGTTTTTTTTTTAATTTGAAATGATGTACCCCAACAATGAATAATGTTAATATCAACGTATTTATTGACTTCTAAATTCTAGTTTTGCGTACAACTAATCTATCTATAGATGACTAATGTATTTGCAATTGTCTGAAGTCTTATTCATCAACAACTTATGTGTTTTTTTTTATTTGAAATGATTTACCCCATCAATGAAAAATGTTAATATTAACGTAATTTTTGAGTTTTAAATTCTGGTTTTTCTGATCATCTAGTTTATGTATAGTAGATAAATGTATTTGCAATTGCCTGAAGTCTTATTCAACAACAACTTATGTGTTTTTTTTATTTGAAATGATTTACCCCATCAATGAAAAATGTTAATACTAACGTAATAATTGAGTTCTAAATTCTAGTTTTCTGAATATCTAGTTAATTTATTGTGGATAAATGTATTTTCAATTGTCTGAAGTCTTATTTAACAACAACTTATGTTTTTTTTTTAAATTTGAAATGATGTACCCCAACAATGAATAACGTTAATATTAACGTAATTATTGACTTCTAAATTCTAGTTTTGCGTACAACTAATCTATCTATAGGTGACTAATGTATTTGCAATTGCCTGAAGTCTTATTCAACAACAACTTATGTGTTTTTTTTATTTGAAATGATTTACCCCATCAATGAAAAATGTTAATATTAACGTAATAATTGAATTCTAAATTCTAGTTTTCTGAACATCTAGTTAATTTATAGTGGATAAATGTATTTGCAATTGTCTGAAGTCTTCTTCATCAACATATTATGTTTTTTTTTTAATTTGAAATGATGTACCCCAACAATGAATAATGTTAATATCAACGTATTTATTGACTTCTAAATTCTAGTTTTGCGTACAACTAATCTATCTATAGATGACTAATGTATTTGCAATTGTCTGAAGTCTTATTCATCAACAACTTATGTGTTTTTTTTATTTGAAATGATTTACCCCATCAATGAAAAATGTTAATACTAACGTAATAATTGAGTTCTAAATTCTAGTTTTCTGAATATCTAGTTAATTTATTGTGGATAAATGTATTTTCAATTGTCTGAAGTCTTATTTAACAACAACTTATGTTTTTTTTTTAATTTGAAATGATGTACCCCAACAATGAATAACGTTAATATTAACGTAATTATTGACTTATAAATTCTAGTTTTGCGTACAACTAATCTATCTATAGGTGACTAATGTATTTGAAATTGCCTGAAGTCTTATTCAACAACAACTTATGTGATTTTTAAATTTGAAATGATTTACCCCATCAATGAAAAATGTTAATATTAACGTAATAATTGAATTCTAAATTCTAGTTTTCTGAACATCTAGTTAATTTATAGTGGATAAATGTATTTGCAATTGTCTGAAGTCTTCTTCATCAACATATAATGTTTTTTTTTTAATTTGAAATGATGTACCCCAACAATGAATAATGTTAATATCAACGTATTTATTGACTTCTAAATTCTAGTTTTGCGTACAACTAATCTATCTATAGGTGACTAATGTATTAGCAATTGTCTGAAGTCTTATTCATCAACATATTATGTTTATTCTTTAATTTGAAATGATGTAACCCAACAATGAATAACGTTAATATTAACGTAATTATTGAGTTCTAAATTCTAGTTTTCTGAATATCTAGTTAATTTATTGTGGATTAATGTATTTGCAATTGCCTGAAGTCTTATTCAACAACAACTTATGTGTTTTTTTTATTTGAAATGATTTACCCCATCAATGAAAAATGTTAATACTAACGTAATAATTGAGTTCTAAATTCTAGTTTTCTGAACATCTAGTTAATTTATAGTGGATAAATGTATTTGCAATTGTCTGAAGTCTTCTTCATCAACATATAATGTTTTTTTTTTTAATTTGAAATGATGTACCCCAACAATGAATAATGTTAATATCAACGTATTTATTGACTTCTAAATTCTAGTTTTGCGTACAACTAATCGATCTATAGGTGACTAATGTATTTGCAATTGTCTGAAGTCTTATTCATCAACATATTATGTTTATTCTTTAATTTGAAATGATGTAACCCAACAATGAATAATGTTAATATTAACGTAATTTTTGAGTTTTAAATTCTGGTTTTTCTGATCATCTAGTTTATGTATAGTGGATAAATGTATTTGCAATTGTCTGAAGTCTTATTCATCAACATATTATGTTTTTTTTTTAATTTGAAATGATGTACTCCAACAATGAATAATGTTAATATCAACGTATTTATTGACTTCTAAATTCTAGTTTTGCGTACAACTAATCTATCTATAGATGACTAATGTATTTGCAATTGTCTGAAGTCTTATTCATCAACAACTTATGTGTTTTTTTTATTTGAAATGATTTACCCCATCAAAGAAAAATGTTAATATTAACGTAATTTTTGAGTTTTAAATTCTGGTTTTTCTGATCATCTAGTTTATGTATAGTAGATAAATGTATTTGCAATTACCTGAAGTCTTATTCAACAACAACTTATGTGTTTTTTTTATTTGAAATGATTTACCCCATCAATGAAAAATGTTAAGACTAACGTAATAATTGAGTTCTAAATTCTAGTTTTCTGAATATCTAGTTAATTTATTGTGGATTAATGTATTTGCAATTGCCTGAAGTCTTATTCAACAACAACTTATGTGTTTTTTTTATTTGAAATGATTTACCCCATCAATGAAAAATGTTAATACTAACGTAATAATTGAGTTCTAAATTCTATTTTTCTGAATATCTAGTTAATTTATTGTGGATGAATGTATTTTCAATTGTCTGAAGTCTTATTTAACAACATATTATGTTTTTTTTTTAATTTGAAATGATGTACCCCAACAATGAATAACGTTAATATTAACGTAATTATTGAGTTCTAAATTCTAGTTTTCTGAATATCTAGTTAATTTATTGTGGATTAATGTATTTGCAATTGCCTGAAGTCTTATTCAACAACAACTTATGTGTTTTTTTTATTTGAAATGATTTACCCCATCAATGAAAAATGTTAATACTAACGTAATAATTGAGTTCTAAATTCTAGTTTTCTGAACATCTAGTTAATTTATAGTGGATAAATGTATTTGCAATTGTCTGAAGTCTTCTTCATCAACATATAATGTTTTTTTTTCAATTTGAAATGATGTACCCCAACAATGAATAATGTTAATATCAACGTATTTATTGACTTCTAAATTCTAGTTTTGCGTACAACTAATCGATCTATAGGTGACTAATGTATTTGCAATTGTCTGAAGTCTTATTCATCAACATATTATGTTTATTCTTTAATTTGAAATGATGTAACCCAACAATGAATAATGTTAATATTAACGTAATTTTTGAGTTTTAAATTCTGGTTTTTCTGATCATCTAGTTTATGTATAGTGGATAAATGTATTTGCAATTGTCTGAAGTCTTATTCATCAACATATTATGTTTTTTTTTTAATTTGAAATGATGTACTCCAACAATGAATAATGTTAATATCAACGTATTTATTGACTTCTAAATTCTAGTTTTGCGTACAACTAATCTATCTATAGATGACTAATGTATTTGCAATTGTCTGAAGTCTTATTCATCAACAACTTATGTGTTTTTTTTATTTGAAATGATTTACCCCATCAAAGAAAAATGTTAATATTAACGTAATTTTTGAGTTTTAAATTCTGGTTTTTCTGATCATCTAGTTTATGTATAGTAGATAAATGTATTTGCAATTACCTGAAGTCTTATTCAACAACAACTTATGTGTTTTTTTTATTTGAAATGATTTACCCCATCAATGAAAAATGTTAAGACTAACGTAATAATTGAGTTCTAAATTCTAGTTTTCTGAATATCTAGTTAATTTATTGTGGATTAATGTATTTGCAATTGCCTGAAGTCTTATTCAACAACAACTTATGTGTTTTTTTTATTTGAAATGATTTACCCCATCAATGAAAAATGTTAATACTAACGTAATAATTGAGTTCTAAATTCTAGTTTTCTGAACATCTAGTTAATTTATAGTGGATAAATGTATTTGCAATTGTCTGAAGTCTTCTTCATCAACATATAATGTTTTTTTTTTAATTTGAAATGATGTACCCCAACAATGAATAATGTTAATATCAACGTATTTATTGACTTCTAAATTCTAGTTTTGCGTACAACTAATCGATCTATAGGTGACTAATGTATTTGCAATTGTCTGAAGTCTTATTCATCAACATATTATGTTTATTCTTTAATTTGAAATGATGTAACCCAACAATGAATAATGTTAATATTAACGTAATTTTTGAGTTTTAAATTCTGGTTTTTCTGATCATCTAGTTTATGTATAGTGGATAAATGTATTTGCAATTGTCTGAAGTCTTATTCATCAACATATTATGTTTTTTTTTTAATTTGAAATGATGTACTCCAACAATGAATAATGTTAATATCAACGTATTTATTGACTTCTAAATTCTAGTTTTGCGTACAACTAATCTATCTATAGATGACTAATGTATTTGCAATTGTCTGAAGTCTTATTCATCAACAACTTATGTGTTTTTTTTATTTGAAATGATTTACCCCATCAAAGAAAAATGTTAATATTAACGTAATTCTTGAGTTTTAAATTCTGGTTTTTCTGATCATCTAGTTTATGTATAGTAGATAAATGTATTTGCAATTACCTGAAGTCTTATTCAACAACAACTTATGTGTTTTTTTTATTTGAAATGATTTACCCCATCAATGAAAAATGTTAAGACTAACGTAATAATTGAGTTCTAAATTCTAGTTTTCTGAATATCTAGTTAATTTATTGTGGATTAATGTATTTGCAATTGCCTGAAGTCTTATTCAACAACAACTTATGTGTTTTTTTTATTTGAAATGATTTACCCCATCAATGAAAAATGTTAATACTAACGTAATAATTGAGTTCTAAATTCTAGTTTTCTGAATATCTAGTTAATTTATTGTGGATGAATGTATTTTCAATTGTCTGAAGTCTTATTTAACAACAACTTATGTTTTTTTTTTAATTTGAAACGATGTACCCCAACAATGAATAACGTTAATATTAACGTAATTATTGACTTCTAAATTCTAGTTTTGCGTACAACTAATCTATCTATAGGTGACTAATGTATTTGCAATTGTCTGAAGTCTAATTCATCAACAACTTATGTGTTTTTTTTATTTGAAATAATTTACCCCATCAATGAAAAATGTTAATATTAACGTAATTTTTTAGTTTTAAATTCTGGTTTTTCTGATCATCTAGTTTATGTATAGTAGATAAATGTATTTGCAATTGCCTGAAGTCTTATTCAACAACAACTTATGTGTTTTTTTTTATTTGAAATGATTTACCCCATCAATGAAAAATGTTAATATTAACGTAATTATTGAGTTCTAAATTCTAGTTTTCGGAACATCTAGTTAATTTATAGTGGATAAATGTATTTGCAATTGTCTGAAGTCTTCTTCATCAACATATTATGTTTTTTTTTAATTTGAAATGATGTACCCCAACAATGAATAATGTTAATATCAACGTATTTATTGACTTCTAAATTCTAGTTTTGCGTACAACTAATCTATCTATAGGTGACTAATGTATTTGCAATTGTCTGAAGTCTTATTCAACAACAACTTATGTGTTTTTTTTATTTGAAATGATTTACCCCATCAATGAAAAATGTTTTATTAACGTAATAATTGAGTTCTAAATTCTAGTTTTCTGAACACCTAGTTAATTTATAGTGGATAAATGTATTTGCAATTGTCTGAAGTCTTCTTCATCAACATATTATGTTTTTTTTTTAATTTGAAATGATGTACCCCAACAATGAATAATGTTAATATCAACGTATTTATTGACTTCTAAATTCTAGTTTTGCGTACAACTAATCTATCTATAGGTGACTTATGTATTTGCAATTGTCTGAAGTCTTATTCAACAACAACTTATGTGTTTTTTTTATTTGAAATGATTTACCCCATCAATGAAAAATGTTTTATTAACGTAATAATTGAGTTCTAAATTCTAGTTTTCTGAACATCTAGTTAATTTATAGTGGATAAATGTATTTGCAATTGTCTGAAGTCTTCTTCATCAACATATTATGTTTTTTTTTTAATTTGAAATGATGTACCCCAACAATGAATAATGTTAATATCAACGTATTTATTGACTTCTAAATTCTAGTTTGGCGTACAACTAATCTATCTATAGATGACTAATGTATTTGCAATTGTCTGAAGTCTTATTCATCAACAACTTATGTGTTTTTTTTATTTGAAATGATTTACCCCATCAATGAAAAATGTTAATACTAACGTAATAATTGAGTTCTAAATTCTAGTTTTCTGAATATCTAGTTAATTTATTGTGGATAAATGTATTTTCAATTGTCTGAAGTCTTATTTAACAACAACTTATGTTTTTTTTTTAATTTGAAATGATGTACCCCAACAATGAATAACGTTAATATTAACGTAATTATTGACTTCTAAATTCTAGTTTTGCGTACAACTAATCTATCTATAGGTGACTAATGTATTTGCAATTGCCTGAAGTCTTATTCAACAACAACTTATGTGTTTTTTTTATTTGAAATGATTTACCCCATCAATGAAAAATGTTAATATTAACGTTATTTTTGAGTTTTAAATTCTGGTTTTTCTGATCATCTAGTTTATGTATAGTAGATAAATGTATTTGCAATTACCTGAAGTCTTATTCAACAACAACTTATGTGTTTTTTTTATTTGAAATGATGTACCCCAACAATGAATAACGTTAATATTAACGTAATTATTGACTTCTAAATTCTAGTTTTGCGTACAACTAATCTATCTATAGGTGACTAATGTATTTGCAATTGTCTGAAGTCTTATTCAACAACAACTTATGTGTTTTTTTTATTTGAAATGATTTACCCCATCAATGAAAAATGTTTTACTAACGTAATAATTGAGTTCTAAATTCTAGTTTTCTGAACATCTAGTTAATTTATAGAGGATAAATGTATTTGCAATTGTCTGAAGTCTTCTTCATCAACATATTATGTTTTTTTTTTAATTTGAAATGATGTACCCCAACAATGAATAATGTTAATATCAACGTATTTATTGACTTCTAAATTCTAGTTTTGCGTACAACTAATCGATCTATAGGTGACTAATGTATTTGCAATTGTCTGAAGTCTTATTCATCAACATATTATGTTTATTCTTTAATTTGAAATGATGTAACCCAACAATGAATAATGTTAATATTAACGTAATTTTTGAGTTTTAAATTCTGGTTTTTCTGATCATCTAGTTTATGTATAGTGGATAAATGTATTTGCAATTGTCTGAAGTCTTATTCATCAACATATTATGTTTTTTTTTTAATTTGAAATGATGTACCCCAACAATGAATAATGTTAATATCAACGTATTTATTGGCTTCTAAATTCTAGTTTTGCGTACAACTAATCTATCTATAGGTGAGTAATGTATTTGCAATTGACTGAAGTCTTATTCAACAACAACTTATGTGTTTTTTTTATTTGAAATGATTTACCCCATCAATGAAAAATGTTAATACTAACGTAATAATTGAGTTCTAAATTCTAGTTTTCTGAATATCTAGTTAATTTATCGTGGATAAATGTATTTTCAATTGTCTGAAGTCTTATTTAACAACAACTTATGTTTTTTTTTTAATTTGAAATGATGTACCCCAACAATGAATAACGTTAATATTAACGTAATTATTGACTTCTAAATTCTAGTTTTGCATACAACTAATCTATCTATAGGTGACTAATGTATTTGCAATTGCCTGAAGTCTTATTCAACAACAACTTATGTGTTTTTTTTATTTGAAATGATTTACCCCATCAATGAAAAATGTTAATATTAACGTAATAATTGAATTCTAAATTCTAGTTTTCTGAACATCTAGTTAATTTATAGTGGATAAATGTATTTGCAATTGTCTGAAGTCTTCTTCATCAACATATTATGTTTTTTTTTTTTAATTTGAAATGATGTACCCCAACAATGAATAATGTTAATATCAACGTATTTATTGACTTCTAAATTCTAGTTTTGCGTACAACTAATCTATCTATAGATGACTAATGTATTTGCAATTGTCTGAAGTCTTATTCATCAACAACTTATGTGTTTTTTTTATTTGAAATGATTTACCCCATCAATGAAAAATGTTAATACTAACGTAATAATTGAGTTCTAAATTCTAGTTTTCTGAATATCTAGTTAATTTATTGTGGATAAATGTATTTTCAATTGTCTGAAGTCTTATTTAACAACAACTTATGTTTTTTTTTTAATTTGAAATGATGTACCCCAACAATGAATAACGTTAATATTAACGTAATTATTGACTTCTAAATTCTAGTTTTGCGTACAACTAATCTATCTATAGGTGACTAATGTATTTGCAATTGCCTGAAGTCTTATTCAACAACAACTTATGTGTTTTTTTTATTTGGAATGATTTACCCCATCAATGAAAAATGTTAATATTAACGTAATAATTGAATTCTAAATTCTAGTTTTCTGAACATCTAGTTAATTTATATTGGATAAATGTATTTGCAATTGTCTGAAGTCTTCTTCATCAACATATTATGTTTTTTTTTTAATTTGAAATGATGTACCCCAACAATGAATAATGTTAATATCAACGTATTTATTGACTTCTAAATTCTAGTTTTGCGTACAACTAATCTATCTATAGATGACTAATGTATTTGCAATTGTCTGAAGTCTTATTCATCAACAACTTATGTGTTTTTTTTATTTGAAATGATTTACCCCATCAATGAAAAATGTTAATATTAACGTAATTATTGAGTTCTAAATTCTAGTTTTCTGAACATCTAGTTAATTTATAGTGGATAAATGTATTTGAAATTGTCTGAAGTCTTCTTCATCAACATATTATGTTTTTTTTTTAATTTGAAATGTTGTACCCCAACAATGAATAATGTTAATATCAACGTATTTATTGACTTCTAAATTCTAGTTTTGCGTACAACTAATCTATCTATAGGTGACTAATGTATTTGCAATTGTCTGAAGTCTTATTCATCAACATATTATGTTTATTCTTTAATTTGAAATGGTGTAACCCAACAATGAATAATGTTAATATTAACGTAATTTTTGAGTTTTAAATTCTGGTTTTTCTGATCATCTAGTTTATGTATAGTGGATAAATGTATTTGCAATTGTCTGAAGTCTTCTTCATCAACATATAATGTTTTTTTTTTAATTTGAAATGATGTACCCCAACAATGAATAATGTTAATATCAACGTATTTATTGACTTCTAAATTCTAGTTTTGCGTACAACTAATCGATCTATAGGTGACTAATGTATTTGCAATTGTCTGAAGTCTTATTCATCAACAACTTATGTGTTTTTTTTATTTGAAATGATTTACCCCATCAATGAAAAATGTTAATACTAACGTAATAATTGAGTTCTAAATTCTAGTTTTCTGAATATCTAGTTAATTTATTGTTGATAAATGTATTTTCAATTGTCTGAAGTCTTATTTAACAACAACTTATGTTTTTTTTTTAATTTGAAATGATGTACCCCAACAATGAATAACGTTAATATTAACGTAATTATTGACTTCTAAATTCTAGTTTTGCGTACAACTAATCTATCTATAGGTGACTAATATATTTGCAATTGCCTGAAGTCTTATTCAACAACAACTTATGTGTTTTTTTTATTTGAAATGATTTACTCCATCAATGAAAAATGTTAATATTAACGTAATTTTTGAGTTTTAAATTCTAGTTTTCTGAACATCTAGTTAATTTATAGTGGATAAATGTATTTGCAATTGTCTGAAGCCTTCTTCATCAACATATAATGTTTTTTTTTTAATTTGAAATGATGTACCCCAACAATGAATAATGTTAATATCAACGTATTTATTGACTTCTAAATTCTAGTTTTGCGTACAACTAATCTATCTATAGATGACTAATGTATTTGCAATTGTCTGAAGTCTTATTCATCAACAACTTTTGTGTTTTTTTTTATTTGAAATGATTTACCCCATCAATGAAAAATGTTAATATTAACGTAATTTTTGAGTTTTAAATTCTGGTTTTTCTGATCATCTAGTTTATGTATAGTAGATAAATGTATTTGCAATTGCCTGAAGTCTTATTCAACAACAACTTATGTGTTTTTTTTATTTGAAATGATTTACCCCATCAATGAAAAATGTTTTATTAACGTAATAATTGAGTTCTAAATTCTAGTTTTCTGAACACCTAGTTAATTTATAGTGGATAAATGTATTTGCAATTGTCTGAAGTCTTCTTCATCAACATATTATGTTTTTTTTTTAATTTGAAATTATGTACCCCAACAATGAATAATGTTAATATCAACGTATTTATTGACTTCTAAATTCTAGTTTTGCGTACAACTAATCTATCTATAGGTGACTAATGTATTTGCAATTGTCTGAAGTCTTATTCATCAACATATTATGTTTATTCTTTAATTTGAAATGATGTAACCCAACAATGAATAATGTTAATATTAACGTAATTTTTGAGTTTTAAATTCTGGTTTTTCTGATCATCTAGTTTATGTATAGTGGATAAATGTATTTGCAATTGTCTGAAGTCTTATTCATCAACATATTATGTTTTTTTTTTAATTTGAAATGATGTACTCCAACAATGAATAATGTTAATATCAACGTATTTATTGACTTCTAAATTCTAGTTTTGCGTACAACTAATCTATCTATAGATGACTAATGTATTTGCAATTGTCTGAAGTCTTATTCATCAACAACTTATGTGTTTTTTTTATTTGAAATGATTTACCCCATCAAAGAAAAATGTTAATATTAACGTAATTTTTGAGTTTTAAATTCTGGTTTTTCTGATCATCTAGTTTATGTATAGTAGATAAATGTATTTGCAATTACCTGAAGTCTTATTCAACAACAACTTATGTGTTTTTTTTATTTGAAATGATTTACCCCATCAATGAAAAATGTTAAGACTAACGTAATAATTGAGTTCTAAATTCTAGTTTTCTGAATATCTAGTTAATTTATTGTGGATTAATGTATTTGCAATTGCCTGAAGTCTTATTCAACAACAACTTATGTGTTTTTTTTATTTGAAATGATTTACCCCATCAATGAAAAATGTTAATACTAACGTAATTATTGACTTCTAAATTCTAGTTTTGCGTACAACTAATCTATCTATAGGTGACTAATGTATTTGCAATTGCCTGAAGTCTTATTCAACAACAACTTATGTGTTTTTTTTATTTGAAATGATTTACCCCATCAATGAAAAATGTTAAGACTAACGTAATAATTGAGTTCTAAATTCTAGTTTTCTGAATATCTAGTTAATTTATTGTGGATTAATGTATTTGCAATTGCCTGAAGTCTTATTCAACAACAACTTATGTGTTTTTTTTATTTGAAATGATTTACCCCATCAATGAAAAATGTTAATACTAACGTAATTATTGACTTCTAAATTCTAGTTTTGCGTACAACTAATCTATCTATAGGTGACTAATGTATTTGCAATTGCCTGAAGTCTTATTCAACAACAACTTATGTGTTTTTTTTATTTGAAATGATTTACCCCATCAATGAAAAATGTTAATATTAACGTAATAATTGAATTCTAAATTCTAGTTTTCTGAACATCTAGTTAATTTATAGTGGATAAATGTATTTGCAATTGTCTGAAGTCTTCTTCATCAACATATTATGTTTTTTTTTTAATTTGAAATGATGTACCCCAACAATGAATAATGTTAATATCAACGTATTTATTGACTTCTAAATTCTAGTTTTGCGTACAACTAATCTATCTATAGATGACTAATGTATTTGCAATTGTCTGAAGTCTTATTCATCAACAACTTATGTGTTTTTTTTATTTGAAATGATTTACCCCATCAATGAAAAATGTTAATACTAACGTAATAATTGAGTTTTAAATTCTGGTTTTTCTGATCATCTAGTTTATGTATAGTAGATAAATGTATTTGCAATTACCTGAAGTCTTATTCAACAACAACTTATGTGTTTTTTTTATTTGAAATGATTTACCCCAACAATGAATAATGTTAATATCAACGTATTTATTGACTTCTAAATTCTAGTTTTGCGTACAACTAATCTATCTATAGATGACTAATGTATTTGCAATTGTCTGAAGTCTTATTCATCAACAACTTATGTGTTTTTTTTATTTGAAATGATTTACCCCATCAAAGAAAAATGTTAATATTAACGTAATTTTTGAGTTTTAAATTCTGGTTTTTCTGATCATCTAGTTTATGTATAGTAGATAAATGTATTTGCAATTACCTGAAGTCTTATTCAACAACAACTTATGTGTTTTTTTTATTTGAAATGATTTACCCCATCAATGAAAAATGTTAAGACTAACGTAATAATTGAGTTCTAAATTCTAGTTTTCTGAATATCTAGTTAATTTATAGTGGATAAATGTATTTGCAATTGTCTGAAGTCTTCTTCATCAACATATTATGTTTTTTTTTTAATTTGAAATGATGTACCCCAACAATGAATAATGTTAATATCAACGTATTTATTGACTTCTAAATTCTAGTTTTGCGTACAACTAATCTATCTATAGATGACTAATGTATTTGCAATTGTCTGAAGTCTTATTCATCAACAACTTATGTGTTTTTTTTATTTGAAATGATTTACCCCATCAATGAAAAATGTTAATACTAACGTAATAATTGAGTTCTAAATTCTAGTTTTCTGAATATCTAGTTAATTTATTGTGGATAAATGTATTTTCAATTGTCTGAAGTCTTATTTAACAACAACTTATGTTTTTTTTTTAATTTGAAATGATGTACCCCAACAATGAATAACGTTCATATTAACGTAATTATTGACTTATAAATTCTAGTTTTGCGTACAACTAATCTATCTATAGGTGACTAATGTATTTGCAATTGCCTGAAGTCTTATTCAACAACAACTTATGTGTTTTTTTTATTTGAAATGATTTACCCCATCAATGAAAAATGTTAATATTAACGTAATAATTGAATTCTAAATTCTAGTTTTCTGAACATCTAGTTAATTTATAGTGGATAAATGTATTTGCAATTGTCTGAAGTCTTCTTCATCAACATATAATGTTTTTTTTTTAATTTGAAATGATGTACCCCAACAATGAATAATGTTAATATCAACGTATTTATTGACTTCTAAATTCTAGTTTTGCGTACAACTAATCTATCTATAGGTGACTAATGTATTAGCAATTGTCTGAAGTCTTATTCATCAACATATTATGTTTATTCTTTAATTTGAAATGATGTAACCCAACAATGAATAATGTTAATATTAACGTAATTTTTGAGTTTTAAATTCTGGTTTTTCTGATAATCTAGTTTATGTATAGTGGATAAATGTATTTGCAATTGTCTGAAGTCTTATTCATCAACATATTATGTTTTTTTTTTAATTTGAAATGATGTACCCCAACAATGAATAATGTTAATATCAACGTATTTATTGACTTCTAAATTCTAGTTTTGCGTACAACTAATCTATCTATAGGTGACTAATGTATTTGCAATTGCCTGAAGTCTTATTCAACAACAACTTATGTGTTTTTTTTATTTGAAATGATTTACCCCATCAATGAAAAATGTTAATATTAACGTAATAATTGAATTCTAAATTCTAGTTTTCTGAACATCTAGTTAATTTATAGTGGATTAATGTATTTGCAATTGTCTGAAGTCTTATTCAACAACAACTTATGTGTTTTTTTTATTTGAAATGATTTACCCCATCAATGAAAAATGTTAATACTAACGTAATAATTGAGTTCTAAATTCTAGTTTTCTGAATATCTAGTTAATTTATTGTGGATAAATGTATTTTCAATTGTCTGAAGTCTTATTTAACAACAACTTATGTTTTTTTTTTAATTTGAAATGATGTACCCCAACAATGAATAACGTTAATATTAACGTAATTATTGACTTCTAAATTCTAGTTTTGCGTACAACTAATCTATCTATAGGTGACTAATGTATTTGCAATTGTCTGAAGTCTTATTCATCAACAACTTATGTGTTTTTTTTATTTGAAATGATTTACCCCATCAATGAAAAATGTTAATACTAACGTAATAATTGAGTTCTAAATTCTAGTTTTCTGAATATCTAGTTAATTTATTGTGGATAAATGTATTTTCAATTGTCTGAAGTCTTATTTAACAACAACTTATGTTTTTTTTTTAATTTGAAATGATGTACCCCAACAATGAATAACGTTAATATTAACGTAATTATTGACTTCTAAATTCTAGTTTTGCGTACAACTAATCTATCTATAGGTGACTAATGTATTTGCAATTGCCTGAAGTCTTATTCAACAACAACTTATGTGTTTTTTTTATTTGAAATGATTTACCCCATCAATGAAAAATGATAATATTAACGTAATAATTGAATTCTAAATTCTAGTTTTCTGAACATCTAGTTAATTTATAGTGGATAAATGTATTTGCAATTACCTGAAGTCTTATTCAACAACAACTTATGTGTTTTTTTTATTTGAAATGATTTACCCCATCAATGAAAAATGTTAAGACTAACGTAATAATTGAGTTCTAAATTCTAGTTTTCTGAATATCTAGTTAATTTATTGTGGATTAATGTATTTGCAATTGCCTGAAGTCTTATTCAACAACAACTTATGTGTTTTTTTTATTTGAAATGATTTACCCCATCAATGAAAAATGTTAATACTAACGTAATTATTGACTTCTAAATTCTAGTTTTGCGTACAACTAATCTATCTATAGGTGACTAATGTATTTGCAATTGCCTGAAGTCTTATTCAACAACAACTTATGTGTTTTTTTTATTTGAAATGATTTACCCCATCAATGAAAAATGTTAATATTAACGTAATAATTGAATTCTAAATTCTAGTTTTCTGAACATCTAGTTAATTTATAGTGGATAAATGTATTTGCAATTGTCTGAAGTCTTCTTCATCAACATATTATGTTTTTTTTTTAATTTGAAATGATGTACCCCAACAATGAATAATGTTAATATCAACGTATTTATTGACTTCTAAATTCTAGTTTTGCGTACAACTAATCTATCTATAGATGACTAATGTATTTGCAATTGTCTGAAGTCTTATTCATCAACAACTTATGTGTTTTTTTTATTTGAAATGATTTACCCCATCAATGAAAAATGTTAATACTAACGTAATAATTGAGTTTTAAATTCTGGTTTTTCTGATCATCTAGTTTATGTATAGTAGATAAATGTATTTGCAATTACCTGAAGTCTTATTCAACAACAACTTATGTGTTTTTTTTATTTGAAATGATTTACCCCAACAATGAATAATGTTAATATCAACGTATTTATTGACTTCTAAATTCTAGTTTTGCGTACAACTAATCTATCTATAGATGACTAATGTATTTGCAATTGTCTGAAGTCTTATTCATCAACAACTTATGTGTTTTTTTTATTTGAAATGATTTACCCCATCAAAGAAAAATGTTAATATAAACGTAATTTTTGAGTTTTAAATTCTGGTTTTTCTGATCATCTAGTTTATGTATAGTAGATAAATGTATTTGCAATTACCTGAAGTCTTATTCAACAACAACTTATGTGTTTTTTTTATTTGAAATGATTTACCCCATCAATGAAAAATGTTAAGACTAACGTAATAATTGAGTTCTAAATTCTAGTTTTCTGAATATCTAGTTAATTTATAGTGGATAAATGTATTTGCAATTGTCTGAAGTCTTCTTCATCAACATATTATGTTTTTTTTTTAATTTGAAATGATGTACCCCAACAATGAATAATGTTAATATCAACGTATTTATTGACTTCTAAATTCTAGTTTTGCGTACAACTAATCTATCTATAGGTGACTAATGTATTTGCAATTGCCTGAAGTCTTATTCAACAACAACTTATGTGTTTTTTTTATTTGAAATGATTTACCCCATCAATGAAAAATGTTAATATTAACGTAATAATTGAATTCTAAATTCTAGTTTTCTGAACATCTAGTTAATTTATAGTGGATAAATGTATTTGCAATTGTCTGAAGTCTTCTTCATCAACATATAATGTTTTTTTTTTAATTTGAAATGATGTACCCCAACAATGAATAATGTTAATATCAACGTATTTATTGACTTCTAAATTCTAGTTTTGCGTACAACTAATCGATCTATAGGTGACTAATGTATTTGCAATTGTCTGAAGTCTTATTCATCAACATATTATGTTTATTCTTTAATTTGAAATGATGTACCCCAACAATGAATAACGTTAATATTAACGTAATTATTGACTTCTAAATTCTAGTTTTGCGTACAACTAATCTATCTATAGGTGACTAATGTATTTGCAATTGTCTGAAGTCTTATTCATCAACAACTTATGTGTTTTTTTTATTTGAAATGATTTACCCCATCAATGAAAAATGTTAATACTAACGTAATAATTGAGTTCTAAATTCTAGTTTTCTGAATATCTAGTTAATTTATTGTGGATAAATGTATTTTCAATTGTCTGAAGTCTTATTTAACAACAACTTATGTTTTTTTTTTAATTTGAAATGATGTACCCCAACAATGAATAACGTTAATATTAACGTAATTATTGACTTCTAAATTCTAGTTTTGCGTACAACTAATCTATCTATAGGTGACTAATGTATTTGCAATTGCCTGAAGTCTTATTCAACAACAACTTATGTGTTTTTTTTATTTGAAATGATTTACCCCATCAATGAAAAATGATAATATTAACGTAATAATTGAATTCTAAATTCTAGTTTTCTGAACATCTAGTTAATTTATAGTGGATAAATGTATTTGCAATTACCTGAAGTCTTATTCAACAACAACTTATGTGTTTTTTTTATTTGAAATGATTTACCCCATCAATGAAAAATGTTAAGACTAACGTAATAATTGAGTTCTAAATTCTAGTTTTCTGAATATCTAGTTAATTTATTGTGGATAAATGTATTTGCAATTGCCTGAAGTCTTATTCAACAACAACTTATGTTTTTTTTTAATTTGAAATGATGTACCCCAACAATGAATAACGTTAATATTAACGTAATTATTGACTTCTAAATTCTAGTTTTGCGTACAACTAATCTATCTATAGGTGACTAATGTATTTGCAATTGCCTGAAGTCTTATTCAACAACAACTTATGTGTTTTTTTTTATTTGAAATGATTTACCCCATCAATGAAAAATGTTAATATTAACGTAATAATTGAATTCTAAATTCTAGTTTTCTGAACATCTAGTTAATTTATAGTGGATAAATGTATTTGCAATTGTCTGAAGTCTTCTTCATCAACATATAATGTTTTTTTTTTAATTTGAAATGATGTACCCCAACAATGAATAATGTTAATATCAACGTATTTATTGACTTCTAAATTCTAGTTTTGCGTACAACTAATCGATCTATAGGTGACTAATGTATTTGCAATTGTCTGAAGTCTTATTCATCAACATATTATGTTTATTCTTTAATTTGAAATGATGTACCCCAACAATGAATAACGTTAATATTAACGTAATTATTGACTTCTAAATTCTAGTTTTGCGTACAACTAATCTATCTATAGGTGACTAATGTATTTGCAATTGTCTGAAGTCTTATTCATCAACAACTTATGTGTTTTTTTTATTTGAAATGATTTACCCCATCAATGAAAAATGTTAATACTAACGTAATAATTGAGTTCTAAATTCTAGTTTTCTGAATATCTAGTTAATTTATTGTGGATAAATGTATTTTCAATTGTCTGAAGTCTTATTTAACAACAACTTATGTTTTTTTTTTAATTTGAAATGATGTACCCCAACAATGAATAACGTTAATATTAACGTAATTATTGACTTCTAAATTCTAGTTTTGCGTACAACTAATCTATCTATAGGTGACTAATGTATTTGCAATTGCCTGAAGTCTTATTCAACAACAACTTATGTGTTTTTTTTTATTTTAAATGATTTACCCCATCAATGAAAAATGATAATATTAACGTAATAATTGAATTCTAAATTCTAGTTTTCTGAACATCTAGTTAATTTATAGTGGATAAATGTATTTGCAATTACCTGAAGTCTTATTCAACAACAACTTATGTGTTTTTTTTATTTGAAATGATTTACCCCATCAATGAAAAATGTTAAGACTAACGTAATAATTGAGTTCTAAATTCTAGTTTTCTGAATATCTAGTTAATTTATTGTGGATTAATGTATTTGCAATTGCCTGAAGTCTTATTCAACAACAACTTATGTGTTTTTTTTATTTGAAATGATTTACCCCATCAATGAAAAATGTTAATACTAACGTAATTATTGACTTCTAAATTCTAGTTTTGCGTACAACTAATCTATCTATAGGTGACTAATGTATTTGCAATTGCCTGAAGTCTTATTCAACAACAACTTATGTGTTTTTTTTATTTGAAATGATTTACCCCATCAATGAAAAATGTTAATATTAACGTAATAATTGAATTCTAAATTCTAGTTTTCTGAACATCTAGTTAATTTATAGTGGATAAATGTATTTGCAATTGTCTGAAGTCTTATTCAACAACAACTTATGTGTTTTTTTTATTTGAAATGATTTACCCCAACAATGAATAATGTTAATATCAACGTATTTATTGACTTCTAAATTCTAGTTTTGCGTACAACTAATCTATCTATAGATGACTAATGTATTTGCAATTGTCTGAAGTCTTATTCATCAACAACTTATGTGTTTTTTTTATTTGAAATGATTTACCCCATCAAAGAAAAATGTTAATATAAACGTAATTTTTGAGTTTTAAATTCTGGTTTTTCTGATCATCTAGTTTATGTATAGTAGATAAATGTATTTGCAATTACCTGAAGTCTTATTCAACAACAACTTATGTGTTTTTTTTATTTGAAATGATTTACCCCATCAATGAAAAATGTTAAGACTAACGTAATAATTGAGTTCTAAATTCTAGTTTTCTGAATATCTAGTTAATTTATAGTGGATAAATGTATTTGCAATTGTCTGAAGTCTTCTTCATCAACATATTATGTTTTTTTTTTAATTTGAAATGATGTACCCCAACAATGAATAATGTTAATATCAACGTATTTATTGACTTCTAAATTCTAGTTTTGCGTACAACTAATCTATCTATAGATGACTAATGTATTTGCAATTGTCTGAAGTCTTATTCATCAACAACTTATGTGTTTTTTTTATTTGAAATGATTTACCCCATCAATGAAAAATGTTAATACTAACGTAATAATTGAGTTCTAAATTCTAGTTTTCTGAATATCTAGTTAATTTATTGTGGATAAATGTATTTTCAATTGTCTGAAGTCTTATTTAACAACAACTTATGTTTTTTTTTTAATTTGAAATGATGTACCCCAACAATGAATAACGTTCATATTAACGTAATTATTGACTTATAAATTCTAGTTTTGCGTACAACTAATCTATCTATAGGTGACTAATGTATTTGCAATTGCCTGAAGTCTTATTCAACAACAACTTATGTGTTTTTTTTATTTGAAATGATTTACCCCATCAATGAAAAATGTTAATATTAACGTAATAATTGAATTCTAAATTCTAGTTTTCTGAACATCTAGTTAATTTATAGTGGATAAATGTATTTGCAATTGTCTGAAGTCTTCTTCATCAACATATAATGTTTTTTTTTTAATTTGAAATGATGTACCCCAACAATGAATAATGTTAATATCAACGTATTTATTGACTTCTAAATTCTAGTTTTGCGTACAACTAATCTATCTATAGGTGACTAATGTATTAGCAATTGTCTGAAGTCTTATTCATCAACATATTATGTTTATTCTTTAATTTGAAATGATGTAACCCAACAATGAATAATGTTAATATTAACGTAATTTTTGAGTTTTAAATTCTGGTTTTTCTGATAATCTAGTTTATGTATAGTGGATAAATGTATTTGCAATTGTCTGAAGTCTTATTCATCAACATATTATGTTTTTTTTTTAATTTGAAATGATGTACCCCAACAATGAATAATGTTAATATCAACGTATTTATTGACTTCTAAATTCTAGTTTTGCGTACAACTAATCTATCTATAGGTGACTAATGTATTTGCAATTGCCTGAAGTCTTATTCAACAACAACTTATGTGTTTTTTTTATTTGAAATGATTTACCCCATCAATGAATAACGTTAATATTAACGTAATTATTGACTTCTAAATTCTAGTTTTGCGTACAACTAATCTATCTATAGGTGACTAATGTATTTGCAATTGTCTGAAGTCTTATTCATCAACAACTTATGTGTTTTTTTTATTTGAAATGATTTACCCCATCAATGAAAAATGTTAATACTAACGTAATAATTGAGTTCTAAATTCTAGTTTTCTGAATATCTAGTTAATTTATTGTGGATAAATGTATTTTCAATTGTCTGAAGTCTTATTTAACAACAACTTATGTTTTTTTTTAATTTGAAATGATGTACCCCAACAATGAATAACGTTAATATTAACGTAATTATTGACTTCTAAATTCTAGTTTTGCGTACAACTAATCTATCTATAGGTGACTAATGTATTTGCAATTGCCTGAAGTCTTATTCAACAACAACTTATGTGTTTTTTTTATTTGAAATGATTTACCCCATCAATGAAAAATGTTAATATTAACGTAATAATTGAATTCTAAATTCTAGTTTTCTGAACATCTAGTTAATTTATAGTGGATAAATGTATTTGCAATTGTCTGAAGTCTTCTTCATCAACATATAATGTTTTTTTTTTAATTTGAAATGATGTACCCCAACAATGAATAATGTTAATATCAACGTATTTATTGACTTCTAAATTCTAGTTTTGCGTACAACTAATCGATCTATAGGTGACTAATGTATTTGCAATTGTCTGAAGTCTTATTCATCAACAACTTATGTGTTTTTTTTATTTGAAATGATTTACCCCATCAAAGAAAAATGTTAATATTAACGTAATTTTTGAGTTTTAAATTCTGGTTTTTCTGATCATCTAGTTTATGTATAGTAGATAAATGTATTTGCAATTACCTGAAGTCTTATTCAACAACAACTTATGTGTTTTTTTTATTTGAAATGATTTACCCCATCAATGAAAAATGTTAAGACTAACGTAATAATTGAGTTCTAAATTCTAGTTTTCTGAATATCTAGTTAATTTATTGTGGATTAATGTATTTGCAATTGCCTGAAGTCTTATTCAACAACAACTTATGTGTTTTTTTTATTTGAAATGATTTACCCCATCAATGAAAAATGTTAATACTAACGTAATTATTGACTTCTAAATTCTAGTTTTGCGTACAACTAATCTATCTATAGGTGACTAATGTATTTGCAATTGCCTGAAGTCTTATTCAACAACAACTTATGTGTTTTTTTTATTTGAAATGATTTACCCCATCAATGAAAAATGTTAATATTAACGTAATAATTGAATTCTAAATTCTAGTTTTCTGAACATCTAGTTAATTTATAGTGGATAAATGTATTTGCAATTGTCTGAAGTCTTCTTCATCAACATATTATGTTTTTTTTTTAATTTGAAATGATGTACCCCAACAATGAATAATGTTAATATCAACGTATTTATTGACTTCTAAATTCTAGTTTTGCGTACAACTAATCTATCTATAGATGACTAATGTATTTGCAATTGTCTGAAGTCTTATTCATCAACAACTTATGTGTTTTTTTTATTTGAAATGATTTACCCCATCAATGAAAAATGTTAATACTAACGTAATAATTGAGTTTTAAATTCTGGTTTTTCTGATCATCTAGTTTATGTATAGTAGATAAATGTATTTGCAATTACCTGAAGTCTTATTCAACAACAACTTATGTGTTTTTTTTATTTGAAATGATTTACCCCAACAATGAATAATGTTAATATCAACGTATTTATTGACTTCTAAATTCTAGTTTGGCGTACAACTAATCTATCTATAGATGACTAATGTATTTGCAATTGTCTGAAGTCTTATTCATCAACAACTTATGTGTTTTTTTTATTTGAAATGATTTACCCCATCAATGAAAAATGTTAATACTAACGTAATAATTGAGTTCTAAATTCTAGTTTTCTGAATATCTAGTTAATTTATTGTGGATAAATGTATTTTCAATTGTCTGAAGTCTTATTTAACAACAACTTATGTTTTTTTTTTAATTTGAAATGATGTACCCCAACAATGAATAACGTTAATATTAACGTAATTATTGACTTCTAAATTCTAGTTTTGCGTACAACTAATCTATCTATAGGTGACTAATGTATTTGCAATTGCCTGAAGTCTTATTCAACAACAACTTATGTGTTTTTTTTATTTGAAATGATTTACCCCATCAATGAAAAATGTTAATATTAACGTAATTTTTGAGTTTTAAATTCTAGTTTTCTGAACATCTAGTTAATTTATAGTGGATAAATGTATTTGCAATTGTCTGAAGCCTTCTTCATCAACATATAATGTTTTTTTTTTAATTTGAAATGATGTACCCCAACAATGAATAATGTTAATATCAACGTATTTATTGACTTCTAAATTCTAGTTTTGCGTACAACTAATCTATCTATAGATGACTAATGTATTTGCAATTGTCTGAAGTCTTATTCATCAACAACTTTTGTGTTTTTTTTTATTTGAAATGATTTACCCCATCAATGAAAAATGTTAATATTAACGTAATTTTTGAGTTTTAAATTCTGGTTTTTCTGATCATCTAGTTTATGTATAGTAGATAAATGTATTTGCAATTGCCTGAAGTCTTATTCAACAACAACTTATGTGTTTTTTTTATTTGAAATGATTTACCCCATCAATGAAAAATGTTTTATTAACGTAATAATTGAGTTCTAAATTCTAGTTTTCTGAACACCTAGTTAATTTATAGTGGATAAATGTATTTGCAATTGTCTGAAGTCTTCTTCATCAACATATTATGTTTTTTTTTTAATTTGAAATTATGTACCCCAACAATGAATAATGTTAATATCAACGTATTTATTGACTTCTAAATTCTAGTTTTGCGTACAACTAATCTATCTATAGGTGACTAATGTATTTGCAATTGTCTGAAGTCTTATTCATCAACATATTATGTTTATTCTTTAATTTGAAATGATGTAACCCAACAATGAATAATGTTAATATTAACGTAATTTTTGAGTTTTAAATTCTGGTTTTTCTGATCATCTAGTTTATGTATTGTGGATAAATGTATTTGCAATTGTCTGAAGTCTTATTCATCAACATATTATGTTTTTTTTTTAATTTGAAATGATGTACCCCAACAATGAATAATGTTAATTTCAACGTATTTATTGACTTCTAAATTATAGTTTTGCGTACAACTAATCTATCTATAGGTGAGTAATGTATTTGCAATTGTCTGAAGTCTTATTCAACAACAACTTATGTGTTTTTTTTATTTGAAATGATTTACCCCATCAATGAAAAATGTTAATACTAACGTAATAATTGAGTTCTAAATTCTAGTTTTCTGAATATCTAGTTAATTTATTGTGGATAAATGTATTTTCAATTGTCTGAAGTCTTATTTAACAACAACTTATGTTTTTTTTTTAATTTGAAATGATGTACCCCAACAATGAATAACGTTAATATTAACGTAATTATTGACTTCTAAATTCTAGTTTTGCGTACAACTAATCTATCTATAGGTGACTAATGTATTTGCAATTGCCTGAAGTCTTATTCAACAACAACTTATGTGTTTTTTTTATTTGAAATGATTTACCCCATCAATGAAAAATGTTAATATTAACGTAATAATTGAATTCTAAATTCTAGTTTTCTGAACATCTTGTTAATTTATAGTGGATAAATGTATTTGCAATTGTCTGAAGTCTTCTTCATCAACATATTATGTTTTTTTTTTAATTTGAAATGATGTACCCCAACAATGAATAATGTTAATATCAACGTATATATTGACTTCTAAATTCTAGTTTTGCGTACAACTAATCTATCTATAGATGACTAATGTATTTGCAATTGTCTGAAGTCTTATTCATCAACAACTTATGTGTTTTTTTTATTTGAAATGATTTACCCCATCAAAGAAAAATGTTAATATTAACGTAATTTTTGAGTTTTAAATTCTGGTTTTTCTGATCATCTAGTTTATGTATAGTAGATAAATGTATTTGCAATTACCTGAAGTCTTATTCAACAACAACTTATGTGTTTTTTTTATTTGAAATGATTTACCCCATCAATGAAAAATGTTAAGACTAACGTAATAATTGAATTCTAAATTCTAGTTTTCTGAACATCTAGTTAATTTATATTGGATAAATGTATTTGCAATTGTCTGAAGTCTTCTTCATCAACATATTATGTTTTTTTTTTAATTTGAAATGATGTACCCCAACAATGAATAATGTTAATATCAACGTATTTATTGACTTCTAAATTCTAGTTTTGCGTACAACTAATCTATCTATAGATGACTAATGTATTTGCAATTGTCTGAAGTCTTATTCATCAACAACTTATGTGTTTTTTTTATTTGAAATGATTTACCCCATCAATGAAAAATGTTAATATTAACGTAATTATTGAGTTCTAAATTCTAGTTTTCTGAACATCTAGTTAATTTATAGTGGATAAATGTATTTGAAATTGTCTGAAGTCTTCTTCATCAACATATTATGTTTTTTTTTTAATTTGAAATGTTGTACCCCAACAATGAATAATGTTAATATCAACGTATTTATTGACTTCTAAATTCTAGTTTTGCGTACAACTAATCTATCTATAGGTGACTAATGTATTTGCAATTGTCTGAAGTCTTATTCATCAACATATTATGTTTATTCTTTAATTTGAAATGATGTAACCCAACAATGAATAATGTTAATATTAACGTAATTTTTGAGTTTTAAATTCTGGTTTTTCTGATAATCTAGTTTATGTATAGTGGATAAATGTATTTGCAATTGTCTGAAGTCTTATTCATCAACATATTATGTTTTTTTTTTAATTTGAAATGATGTACCCCAACAATGAATAATGTTAATATCAACGTATTTATTGACTTCTAAATTCTAGTTTTGCGTACAACTAATCTATCTATAGGTGACTAATGTATTTGCAATTGCCTGAAGTCTTATTCAACAACAACTTATGTGTTTTTTTTATTTGAAATGATTTACCCCATCAATGAAAAATGTTAATACTAACGTAATAATTGAGTTCTAAATTCTAGTTTTCTGAATATCTAGTTAATTTATTGTGGATAAATGTATTTTCAATTGTCTGAAGTCTTATTTAACAACAACTTATGTTTTTTTTTTAATTTGAAATGATGTACCCCAACAATGAATAACGTTAATATTAACGTAATTATTGACTTCTAAATTCTAGTTTTGCGTACAACTAATCTATCTATAGGTGACTAATGTATTTGCAATTGCCTGAAGTCTTATTCAACAACAACTTATGTGTTTTTTTTATTTGAAATGATTTACCCCATCAATGAAAAATGTTAATATTAACGTAATAATTGAATTCTAAATTCTAGTTTTCTGAACATCTAGTTAATTTATAGTGGATAAATGTATTTGCAATTGTCTGAAGCCTTCTTCATCAACATATAATGTTTTTTTTTTAATTTGAAATGATGTACCCCAACAATGAATAATGTTAATATCAACGTATTTATTGACTTCTAAATTCTAGTTTTGCGTACAACTAATCTATCTATAGATGACTAATGTATTTGCAATTGTCTGAAGTCTTATTCATCAACAACTTTTGTGTTTTTTTTTTATTTGAAATGATTTACCCCATAAATGAAAAATGTTAATATTAACGTAATTTTTGAGTTTTAAATTCTGGTTTTTCTGATCATCTAGTTTATGTATAGTAGATAAATGTATTTGCAATTGCCTGAAGTCTTATTCAACAACAACTTATGTGTTTTTTTTATTTGAAATGATTTACCCCATCAATGAAAAATGTTTTATTAACGTAATAATTGAGTTCTAAATTCTAGTTTTCTGAACACCTAGTTAATTTATAGTGGATAAATGTATTTGCAATTGTCTGAAGTCTTCTTCATCAACATATTATGTTTTTTTTTTAATTTGAAATGATGTACCCCCAACAATGAATAATGTTAATATCAACGTATTTATTGACTTCTAAATTCTAGTTTTGCGTACAACTAATCTATCTATAGGTGACTAATGTTTTTGCAATTGTCTGAAGTCTTATTCATCAACATATTATGTTTATTCTTTAATTTGAAATGATGTAACCCAACAATGAATAATGTTAATATTAACGTAATTTTTGAGTTTTAAATTCTGGTTTTTCTGATCATCTAGTTTATGTATAGTGGATAAATGTATTTGCAATTGTCTGAAGTCTTATTCATCAACATATTATGTTTTTTTTTTAATTTGAAATGATGTACCCCAACAATGAATAATGTTAATTTCAACGTATTTATTGACTTCTAAATTCTAGTTTTGCGTACAACTAATCTATCTATAGGTGAGTAATGTATTTGCAATTGTCTGAAGTCTTATTCAACAACAACTTATGTGTTTTTTTTATTTGAAATGATTTACCCCATCAATGAAAAATGTTAATATTAACGTAATAATTGAATTCTAAATTCTAGTTTTCTGAACATCTTGTTAATTTATAGTGGATAAATGTATTTGCAATTGTCTGAAGTCTTCTTCATCAACATATTATGTTTTTTTTTTAATTTGAAATGATGTACCCCAACAATGAATAATGTTAATATCAACGTATATATTGACTTCTAAATTCTAGTTTTGCGTACAACTAATCTATCTATAGATGACTAATGTATTTGCAATTGTCTGAAGTCTTATTCATCAACAACTTATGTGTTTTTTTTATTTGAAATGATTTACCCCATCAAAGAAAAATGTTAATATTAACGTAATTTTTGAGTTTTAAATTCTGGTTTTTCTGATCATCTAGTTTATGTATAGTAGATAAATGTATTTGCAATTACCTGAAGTCTTATTCAACAACAACTTATGTGTTTTTTTTATTTGAAATGATTTACCCCATCAATGAAAAATGTTAAGACTAACGTAATAATTGAATTCTAAATTCTAGTTTTCTGAACATCTAGTTAATTTATATTGGATAAATGTATTTGCAATTGTCTGAAGTCTTCTTCATCAACATATTATGTTTTTTTTTTAATTTGAAATGATGTACCCCAACAATGAATAATGTTAATATCAACGTATTTATTGACTTCTAAATTCTAGTTTTGCGTACAACTAATCTATCTATAGATGACTAATGTATTTGCAATTGTCTGAAGTCTTATTCATCAACAACTTATGTGTTTTTTTTATTTGAAATGATTTACCCCATCAATGAAAAATGTTAATATTAACGTAATTATTGAGTTCTAAATTCTAGTTTTCTGAACATCTAGTTAATTTATAGTGGATAAATGTATTTGAAATTGTCTGAAGTCTTCTTCATCAACATATTATGTTTTTTTTTTAATTTGAAATGTTGTACCCCAACAATGAATAATGTTAATATCAACGTATTTATTGACTTCTAAATTCTAGTTTTGCGTACAACTAATCTATCTATAGGTGACTAATGTATTTGCAATTGTCTGAAGTCTTATTCATCAACATATTATGTTTATTCTTTAATTTGAAATGATGTAACCCAACAATGAATAATGTTAATATTAACGTAATTTTTGAGTTTTAAATTCTGGTTTTTCTGATAATCTAGTTTATGTATAGTGGATAAATGTATTTGCAATTGTCTGAAGTCTTATTCATCAACATATTATGTTTTTTTTTTAATTTGAAATGATGTACCCCAACAATGAATAATGTTAATATCAACGTATTTATTGACTTCTAAATTCTAGTTTTGCGTACAACTAATCTATCTATAGGTGACTAATGTATTTGCAATTGCCTGAAGTCTTATTCAACAACAACTTATGTGTTTTTTTTATTTGAAATGATTTACCCCATCAATGAAAAATGTTAATACTAACGTAATAATTGAGTTCTAAATTCTAGTTTTCTGAATATCTAGTTAATTTATTGTGGATAAATGTATTTTCAATTGTCTGAAGTCTTATTTAACAACAACTTATGTTTTTTTTTTAATTTGAAATGATGTACCCCAACAATGAATAACGTTAATATTAACGTAATTATTGACTTCTAAATTCTAGTTTTGCGTACAACTAATCTATCTATAGGTGACTAATGTATTTGCAATTGCCTGAAGTCTTATTCAACAACAACTTATGTGTTTTTTTTATTTGAAATGATTTACCCCATCAATGAAAAATGTTAATATTAACGTAATAATTGAATTCTAAATTCTAGTTTTCTGAACATCTAGTTAATTTATAGTGGATAAATGTATTTGCAATTGTCTGAAGCCTTCTTCATCAACATATAATGTTTTTTTTTTAATTTGAAATGATGTACCCCAACAATGAATAATGTTAATATCAACGTATTTATTGACTTCTAAATTCTAGTTTTGCGTACAACTAATCTATCTATAGATGACTAATGTATTTGCAATTGTCTGAAGTCTTATTCATCAACAACTTTTGTGTTTTTTTTTATTTGAAATGATTTACCCCATAAATGAAAAATGTTAATATTAACGTAATTTTTGAGTTTTAAATTCTGGTTTTTCTGATCATCTAGTTTATGTATAGTAGATAAATGTATTTGCAATTGCCTGAAGTCTTATTCAACAACAACTTATGTGTTTTTTTTATTTGAAATGATTTACCCCATCAATGAAAAATGTTTTATTAACGTAATAATTGAGTTCTAAATTCTAGTTTTCTGAACACCTAGTTAATTTATAGTGGATAAATGTATTTGCAATTGTCTGAAGTCTTCTTCATCAACATATTATGTTTTTTTTTTAATTTGAAATGATGTACCCCAACAATGAATAATGTTAATATCAACGTATTTATTGACTTCTAAATTCTAGTTTTGCGTACAACTAATCTATCTATAGGTGACTAATGTTTTTGCAATTGTCTGAAGTCTTATTCATCAACATATTATGTTTATTCTTTAATTTGAAATGATGTAACCCAACAATGAATAATGTTAATATTAACGTAATTTTTGAGTTTTAAATTCTGGTTTTTCTGATCATCTAGTTTATGTATAGTGGATAAATGTATTTGCAATTGTCTGAAGTCTTATTCATCAACATATTATGTTTTTTTTTTAATTTGAAATGATGTACCCCAACAATGAATAATGTTAATTTCAACGTATTTATTGACTTCTAAATTCTAGTTTTGCGTACAACTAATCTATCTATAGGTGAGTAATGTATTTGCAATTGTCTGAAGTCTTATTCAACAACAACTTATGTGTTTTTTTTATTTGAAATGATTTACCCCATCAATGAAAAATGTTAATACTAACGTAATAATTGAGTTCTAAATTCTAGTTTTCTGAATATCTAGTTAATTTATTGTGGATAAATGTATTTTCAATTGTCTGAAGTCTTATTTAACAACAACTTATGTTTTTTTTTTAATTTGAAATGATGTACCCCAACAATGAATAACGTTAATATTAACGTAATTATTGACTTCTAAATTCTAGTTTTGCGTACAACTAATCTATCTATAGGTGACTAATGTATTTGCAATTGCCTGAAGTCTTATTCAACAACAACTTATGTGTTTTTTTTATTTGAAATGATTTACCCCATCAATGAAAAATGTTAATATTAACGTAATAATTGAATTCTAAATTCTAGTTTTCTGAACATCTTGTTAATTTATAGTGGATAAATGTATTTGCAATTGTCTGAAGTCTTCTTCATCAACATATTATGTTTTTTTTTTAATTTGAAATGTTGTACCCCAACAATGAATAATGTTAATATCAACGTATTTATTGACTTCTAAATTCTAGTTTTGCGTACAACTAATCTATCTATAGATGACTAATGTATTTGCAATTGTCTGAAGTCTTATTCATCAACAACTTTTGTGTTTTTTTTTATTTGAAATGATTTACCCCATCAATGAAAAATGTTAATATTAACGTAATTTTTGAGTTTTAAATTCTGGTTTTTCTGATCATCTAGTTTATGTATAGTAGATAAATGTATTTGCAATTGCCTGAAGTCTTATTCAACAACAACTTATGTGTTTTTTTTATTTGAAATGATTTACCCCATCAATGAAAAATGTTTTATTAACGTAATAATTGAGTTCTAAATTCTAGTTTTCTGAACACCTAGTTAATTTATAGTGGATAAATGTATTTGCAATTGTCTGAAGTCTTCTTCATCAACATATTATGTTTTTTTTTTAATTTGAAATGATGTACCCCAACAATGAATAATGTTAATATCAACGTATTTATTGACTTCTAAATTCTAGTTTTGCGTACAACTAATCTATCTATAGGTGACTAATGTTTTTGCAATTGTCTGAAGTCTTATTCATCAACATATTATGTTTATTCTTTAATTTGAAATGATGTAACCCAACAATGAATAATGTTAATATTAACGTAATTTTTGAGTTTTAAATTCTGGTTTTTCTGATCATCTAGTTTATGTATAGTGGATAAATGTATTTGCAATTGTCTGAAGTCTTATTCATCAACATATTATGTTTTTTTTTTTAATTTGAAATGATGTACCCCAACAATGAATAATGTTAATTTCAACGTATTTATTGACTTCTAAATTCTAGTTTTGCGTACAACTAATCTATCTATAGGTGAGTAATGTATTTGCAATTGTCTGAAGTCTTATTCAACAACAACTTATGTGTTTTTTTTATTTGAAATGATTTACCCCATCAATGAAAAATGTTAATACTAACGTAATAATTGAGTTCTAAATTCTAGTTTTCTGAATATCTAGTTAATTTATTGTGGATAAATGTATTTTCAATTGTCTGAAGTCTTATTTAACAACAACTTATGTTTTTTTTTTAATTTGAAATGATGTACCCCAACAATGAATAACGTTAATATTAACGTAATTATTGACTTCTAAATTCTAGTTTTGCGTACAACTAATCTATCTATAGGTGACTAATGTATTTGCAATTGCCTGAAGTCTTATTCAACAACAACTTATGTGTTTTTTTTATTTGAAATGATTTACCCCATCAATGAAAAATGTTAATATTAACGTAATAATTGAATTCTAAATTCTAGTTTTCTGAACATCTTGTTAATTTATAGTGGATAAATGTATTTGCAATTGTCTGATGTCTTCTTCATCAACATATTATGTTTTTTTTTTAATTTGAAATGTTGTACCCCAACAATGAATAATGTTAATATCAACGTATTTATTGACTTCTAAATTCTTGTTTTTCGCACAACTAATCTATCTATAGGTGACTAATGTATTTGCAATTGTCTGAAGTCTTATTCATCAACATATTATGTTTATTCTTTAATTTGAAATGATGTAACCCAACAATGAATAATGTTAATATTAACGTAATTTTTGAGTTTTAAATTCTGGTTTTTCTGATCATCTAGTTTATGTATAGTGGATAAATGTATTTGCAATTGTCTGAAGTCTTCTTCATCAACATATAATGTTTTTTTTTTTAATTTGAAATGATGTACCCCAACAATGAATAATGTTAATATCAACGTATTTATTGACTTCTAAATTCTAGTTTTGCGTACAACTAATCGATCTATAGGTGACTAATGTATTTGCAATTGTCTGAAGTCTTATTCATCAACAACTTATGTGTTTTTTTTATTTGAAATGATTTACCCCATCTATGAAAAATGTTAATACTAACGTAATAATTGAGTTCTAAATTCTAGTTTTCTGAATATCTAGTTAATTTATTGTGGATAAATGTATTTTCAATTGTCTGAAGTCTTATTTAACAACAACTTATGTTTTTTTTTTAATTTGAAATGATGTACCCCAACAATGAATAACGTTAATATTAACGTAATTATTGACTTCTAAATTCTAGTTTTGCGTACAACTAATCTATCTATAGGTGACTAATGTATTTGCAATTGCCTGAAGTCTTATTCAACAACAACTCATGTGTTTTTTTTTATTTGAAATGATTTACCCCATCAATGAAAAATGTTAATATTAACGTAATAATTGAATTCTAAATTCTAGTTTTCTGAACATCTAGTTAATTTATAGTGGATAAATGTATTTGCAATTGTCTGAAGCCTTCTTCATCAACATATAATGTTTTTTTTTTAATTTGAAATGATGTACCCCAACAATGAATAATGTTAATATCAACGTATTTATTGACTTCTAAATTCTAGTTTTGCGTACAACTAATCTATCTATAGATGACTAATGTATTTGCAATTGTCTGAAGTCTTATTCATCAACAACTTTTGTGTTTTTTTTTATTTGAAATGATTTACCCCATAAATGAAAAATGTTAATATTAACGTAATTTTTGAGTTTTAAATTCTGGTTTTTCTGATCATCTAGTTTATGTATAGTAGATAAATGTATTTGCAATTGCCTGAAGTCTTATTCAACAACAACTTATGTGTTTTTTTTATTTGAAATGATTTACCCCATCAATGAAAAATGTTTTATTAACGTAATAATTGAGTTCTAAATTCTAGTTTTCTGAACACCTAGTTAATTTATAGTGGATAAATGTATTTGCAATTGTCTGAAGTCTTCTTCATCAACATATTATGTTTTTTTTTTAATTTGAAATGATGTACCCCAACAATGAATAATGTTAATATCAACGTATTTATTGACTTCTAAATTCTAGTTTTGCGTACAACTAATCTATCTATAGGTGACTAATGTTTTTGCAATTGTCTGAAGTCTTATTCATCAACATATTATGTTTATTCTTTAATTTGAAATGATGTAACCCAACAATGAATAATGTTAATATTAACGTAATTTTTGAGTTTTAAATTCTGGTTTTTCTGATCATCTAGTTTATGTATAGTGGATAAATGTATTTGCAATTGTCTGAAGTCTTATTCATCAACATATTATGTTTTTTTTTTAATTTGAAATGATGTACCCCAACAATGAATAATGTTAATTTCAACGTATTTATTGACTTCTAAATTCTAGTTTTGCGTACAACTAATCTATCTATAGGTGAGTAATGTATTTGCAATTGTCTGAAGTCTTATTCAACAACAACTTATGTGTTTTTTTTATTTGAAATGATTTACCCCATCAATGAAAAATGTTAATACTAACGTAATAATTGAGTTCTAAATTCTAGTTTTCTGAATATCTAGTTAATTTATTGTGGATAAATGTATTTTCAATTGTCTGAAGTCTTATTTAACAACAACTTATGTTTTTTTTTTAATTTGAAATGATGTACCCCAACAATGAATAACGTTAATATTAACGTAATTATTGACTTCTAAATTCTAGTTTTGCGTACAACTAATCTATCTATAGGTGACTAATGTATTTGCAATTGCCTGAAGTCTTATTCAACAACAACTTATGTGTTTTTTTTATTTGAAATGATTTACCCCATCAATGAAAAATGTTAATATTAACGTAATAATTGAATTCTAAATTCTAGTTTTCTGAACATCTTGGTAATTTATAGTGGATAAATGTATTTGCAATTGTCTGAAGTCTTCTTCATCAACATATTATGTTTTTTTTTTAATTTGAAATGTTGTACCCCAACAATGAATAATGTTAATATCAACGTATTTATTGACTTCTAAATTCTAGTTTTGCGTACAACTAATCTATCTATAGATGACTAATGTATTTGCAATTGTCTGAAGTCTTATTCATCAACAACTTTTGTGTTTTTTTTTATTTGAAATGATTTACCCCATCAATGAAAAATGTTAATATTAACGTAATTTTTGAGTTTTAAATTCTGGTTTTTCTGATCATCTAGTTTATGTATAGTAGATAAATGTATTTGCAATTGCCTGAAGTCTTATTCAACAACAACTTATGTGTTTTTTTTATTTGAAATGATTTACCCCATCAATGAAAAATGTTTTATTAACGTAATAATTGAGTTCTAAATTCTAGTTTTCTGAACACCTAGTTAATTTATAGTGGATAAATGTATTTGCAATTGTCTGAAGTCTTCTTCATCAACATATTATGTTTTTTTTTTAATTTGAAATGATGTACCCCAACAATGAATAATGTTAATATCAACGTATTTATTGACTTCTAAATTCTAGTTTTGCGTACAACTAATCTATCTATAGGTGACTAATGTTTTTGCAATTGTCTGAAGTCTTATTCATCAACATATTATGTTTATTCTTTAATTTGAAATGATGTAACCCAACAATGAATAATGTTAATATTAACGTAATTTTTGAGTTTTAAATTCTGGTTTTTCTGATCATCTAGTTTATGTATAGTGGATAAATGTATTTGCAATCGTCTGAAGTCTTATTCATCAACATATTATGTTTTTTTTTTAATTTGAAATGATGTACCCCAACAATGAATAATGTTAATTTCAACGTATTTATTGACTTCTAAATTCTAGTTTTGCGTACAACTAATCTATCTATAGGTGAGTAATGTATTTGCAATTGTCTGAAGTCTTATTCAACAACAACTTATGTTTTTTTTTTAATTTGAAATGATGTACCCCAACAATGAATAACGTTAATATTAACGTAATTATTGACTTCTAAATTCTAGTTTTGCGTACAACTAATCTATCTATAGGTGACTAATGTATTTGCAATTGCCTGAAGTCTTATTCAACAACAACTTATGTGTTTTTTTTTATTTGAAATGATTTACCCCATCAATGAAAAATGTTAATATTAACGTAATAATTGAATTCTAAATTCTAGTTTTCTGAACATCTTGTTAATTTATAGTGGATAAATGTATTTGCAATTGTCTGATGTCTTCTTCATCAACATATTATGTTTTTTTTTTTAATTTGAAATGTTGTACCCCAACAATGAATAATGTTAATATCAACGTATTTATTGACTTCTAAATTCTTGTTTTTCGCACAACTAATCTATCTATAGGTGACTAATGTATTTGCAATTGTCTGAAGTCTTATTCATCAACATATTATGTTTATTCTTTAATTTGAAATGATGTAACCCAACAATGAATAATGTTAATATTAACGTAATTTTTGAGTTTTAAATTCTGGTTTTTCTGATCATCTAGTTTATGTATAGTGGATAAATGTATTTGCAATTGTCTGAAGTCTTCTTCATCAACATATAATGTTTTTTTTTTAATTTGAAATGATGTACCCCAACAATGAATAATGTTAATATCAACGTATTTATTGACTTCTAAATTCTAGTTTTGCGTACAACTAATCGATCTATAGGTGACTAATGTATTTGCAATTGTCTGAAGTCTTATTCATCAACAACTTATGTGTTTTTTTTATTTGAAATGATTTACCCCATCAATGAAAAATGTTAATACTAACGTAATAATTGAGTTCTAAATTCTAGTTTTCTGAATATCTAGTTAATTTATTGTGGATAAATGTATTTTCAATTGTCTGAAGTCTTATTTAACAACAACTTATGTTTTTTTTTTAATTTGAAATGATGTACCCCAACAATGAATAACGTTAATATTAACGTAATTATTGACTTCTAAATTCTAGTTTTGCGTACAACTAATCTATCTATAGGTGACTAATGTATTTGCAATTGCCTGAAGTCTTATTCAACAACAACTCATGTGTTTTTTTTATTTGAAATGATTTACCCCATCAATGAAAAATGTTAATATTAACGTAATAATTGAATTCTAAATTCTAGTTTTCTGAACATCTAGTTAATTTATAGTGGATAAATGTATTTGCAATTGTCTGAAGCCTTCTTCATCAACATATAATGTTTTTTTTTTAATTTGAAATGATGTACCCCAACAATGAATAATGTTAATATCAACGTATTTATTGACTTCTAAATTCTAGTTTTGCGTACAACTAATCTATCTATAGATGACTAATGTATTTGCAATTGTCTGAAGTCTTATTCATCAACAACTTTTGTGTTTTTTTTTATTTGAAATGATTTACCCCATAAATGAAAAATGTTAATATTAACGTAATTTTTGAGTTTTAAATTCTGGTTTTTCTGATCATCTAGTTTATGTATAGTAGATAAATGTATTTGCAATTGCCTGAAGTCTTATTCAACAACAACTTATGTGTTTTTTTTATTTGAAATGATTTACCCCATCAATGAAAAATGTTTTATTAACGTAATAATTGAGTTCTAAATTCTAGTTTTCTGAACACCTAGTTAATTTATAGTGGATAAATGTATTTGCAATTGTCTGAAGTCTTCTTCATCAACATATTATGTTTTTTTTTTAATTTGAAATGATGTACCCCAACAATGAATAATGTTAATATCAACGTATTTATTGACTTCTAAATTCTAGTTTTGCGTACAACTAATCTATCTATAGGTGACTAATGTTTTTGCAATTGTCTGAAGTCTTATTCATCAACATATTATGTTTATTCTTTAATTTGAAATGATGTAACCCAACAATGAATAATGTTAATATTAACGTAATTTTTGAGTTTTAAATTCTGGTTTTTCTGATCATCTAGTTTATGTATAGTGGATAAATGTATTTGCAATTGTCTGAAGTCTTATTCATCAACATATTATGTTTTTTTTTTAATTTGAAATGATGTACCCCAACAATGAATAATGTTAATTTCAACGTATTTATTGACTTCTAAATTCTAGTTTTGCGTACAACTAATCTATCTATAGGTGAGTAATGTATTTGCAATTGTCTGAAGTCTTATTCAACAACAACTTATGTGTTTTTTTTATTTGAAATGATTTACCCCATCAATGAAAAATGTTAATACTAACGTAATAATTGAGTTCTAAATTCTAGTTTTCTGAATATCTAGTTAATTTATTGTGGATAAATGTATTTTCAATTGTCTGAAGTCTTATTTAACAACAACTTATGTTTTTTTTTTAATTTGAAATGATGTACCCCAACAATGAATAACGTTAATATTAACGTAATTATTGACTTCTAAATTCTAGTTTTGCGTACAACTAATCTATCTATAGGTGACTAATGTATTTGCAATTGCCTGAAGTCTTATTCAACAACAACTTATGTGTTTTTTTTATTTGAAATGATTTACCCCATCAATGAAAAATGTTAATATTAACGTAATAATTGAATTCTAAATTCTAGTTTTCTGAACATCTTGGTAATTTATAGTGGATAAATGTATTTGCAATTGTCTGAAGTCTTCTTCATCAACATATTATGTTTTTTTTTTAATTTGAAATGTTGTACCCCAACAATGAATAATGTTAATATCAACGTATTTATTGACTTCTAAATTCTAGTTTTGCGTACAACTAATCTATCTATAGATGACTAATGTATTTGCAATTGTCTGAAGTCTTATTCATCAACAACTTTTGTGTTTTTTTTTATTTGAAATGATTTACCCCATCAATGAAAAATGTTAATATTAACGTAATTTTTGAGTTTTAAATTCTGGTTTTTCTGATCATCTAGTTTATGTATAGTAGATAAATGTATTTGCAATTGCCTGAAGTCTTATTCAACAACAACTTATGTGTTTTTTTTATTTGAAATGATTTACCCCATCAATGAAAAATGTTTTATTAACGTAATAATTGAGTTCTAAATTCTAGTTTTCTGAACACCTAGTTAATTTATAGTGGATAAATGTATTTGCAATTGTCTGAAGTCTTCTTCATCAACATATTATGTTTTTTTTTTAATTTGAAATGATGTACCCCAACAATGAATAATGTTAATATCAACGTATTTATTGACTTCTAAATTCTAGTTTTGCGTACAACTAATCTATCTATAGGTGACTAATGTTTTTGCAATTGTCTGAAGTCTTATTCATCAACATATTATGTTTATTCTTTAATTTGAAATGATGTAACCCAACAATGAATAATGTTAATATTAACGTAATTTTTGAGTTTTAAATTCTGGTTTTTCTGATCATCTAGTTTATGTATAGTGGATAAATGTATTTGCAATCGTCTGAAGTCTTATTCATCAACATATTATGTTTTTTTTTTAATTTGAAATGATGTACCCCAACAATGAATAATGTTAATTTCAACGTATTTATTGACTTCTAAATTCTAGTTTTGCGTACAACTAATCTATCTATAGGTGAGTAATGTATTTGCAATTGTCTGAAGTCTTATTCAACAACAACTTATGTGTTTTTTTTATTTGAAATGATTTACCCCATCAATGAAAAATGTTAATACTAACGTAATAATTGAGTTCTAAATTCTAGTTTTCTGAATATCTAGTTAATTTATTGTGGATAAATGTATTTTCAATTGTCTGAAGTCTTATTTAACAACAACTTATGTTTTTTTTTTAATTTGAAATGATGTACCCCAACAATGAATAACGTTAATATTAACGTAATTATTGACTTCTAAATTCTAGTTTTGCGTACAACTAATCTATCTATAGGTGACTAATGTATTTGCAATTGCCTGAAGTCTTATTCAACAACAACTCATGTGTTTTTTTTATTTGAAATGATTTACCCCATCAATGAAAAATGTTAATATTAACGTAATAATTGAATTCTAAATTCTAGTTTTCTGAACATCTAGTTAATTTATAGTGGATAAATGTATTTGCAATTGTCTGAAGCCTTCTTCATCAACATATAATGTTTTTTTTTTAATTTGAAATGATGTACCCCAACAATGAATAATGTTAATATCAACGTATTTATTGACTTCTAAATTCTAGTTTTGCGTACAACTAATCTATCTATAGATGACTAATGTATTTGCAATTGTCTGAAGTCTTATTCATCAACAACTTTAGTGTTTTTTTTTATTTGAAATGATTTACCCCATCAATGAAAAATGTTAATATTAACGTAATTTTTGAGTTTTAAATTCTGGTTTTTCTGATCATCTAGTTTATGTATAGTAGATAAATGTATTTGCAATTGCCTGAAGTCTTATTCAACAACAACTTATGTGTTTTTTTTATTTGAAATGATTTACCCCATCAATGAAAAATGTTTTATTAACGTAATAATTGAATTCTAAATTCTAGTTTTCTGAACACCTAGTTAATTTATAGTGGATAAATGTATTTGCAATTGTCTGAAGTCTTCTTCATCAACATATTATGTTTTTTTTTTAATTTGAAATTATGTACCCCAACAATGAATAATGTTAATATCAACGTATTTATTGACTTCTAAATTCTAGTTTTGCGTACAACTAATCTATCTATAGGTGACTAATGTATTTGCAATTGTCTGAAGTCTTATTCATCAACAACTTATGTGTTTTTTTTATTTGAAATGATTTACCCCATCAAAGAAAAATGTTAATATTAACGTAATTTTTGAGTTTTAAATTCTGGTTTTTCTGATCATCTAGTTTATGTATAGTAGATAAATGTATTTGCAATTACCTGAAGTCTTATTCAACAACAACTTATGTGTTTTTTTTATTTGAAATGATTTACCCCATCAATGAAAAATGTTAAGACTAACGTAATAATTGAGTTCTAAATTCTAGTTTTCTGAATATCTAGTTAATTTATTGTGGATAAATGTATTTGCAATTGCCTGAAGTCTTATTCAACAACAACTTATGTGTTTTTTTTATTTGAAATGATTTACCCCATCAATGAAAAATGTTAATACTAACGTAATAATTGAGTTCTAAATTCTAGTTTTCTGAATATCTAGTTAATTTATTGTGGATGAATGTATTTTCAATTGTCTGAAGTCTTATTTAACAACAACTTATGTTTTTTTTTTAATTTGAAACGATGTACCCCAACAATGAATAACGTTAATATTAACGTAATTATTGACTTCTAAATTCTAGTTTTGCGTACAACTAATCTATCTATAGGTGACTAATGTATTTGCAATTGCCTGAAGTCTTATTCAACAACAACTTATGTGTTTTTTTTATTTGAAATGATTTACCCCATCAATGAAAAATGTTAATATTAACGTAATTTTTGAGTTTTAAATTCTGGTTTTTCTGATCATCTAGTTTATGTATAGTGGATAAATGTATTTGCAATTGTCTGAAGTCTTCTTCATCAACATATAATGTTTTTTTTTTAATTTGAAATGATGTACCCCAACAATGAATAATGTTAATATCAACGTATTTATTGACTTCTAAATTCTAGTTTTGCGTACAACTAATCGATCTATAGGTGACTAATGTATTTGCAATTGTCTGAAGTCTTATTCATCAACAACTCATGTGTTTTTTTTATTTGAAATGATTTACCCCATCAATGAAAAATGTTAATATTAACGTAATAATTGAATTCTAAATTCTAGTTTTCTGAACATCTAGTTAATTTATAGTGGATAAATGTATTTGCAATTGTCTGAAGCCTTCTTCATCAACATATAATGTTTTTTTTTTAATTTGAAATGATGTACCCCAACAATGAATAATGTTAATATCAACGTATTTATTGACTTCTAAATTCTAGTTTTGCGTACAACTAATCTATCTATAGATGACTAATGTATTTGCAATTGTCTGAAGTCTTATTCATCAACAACTTTAGTGTTTTTTTTTATTTGAAATGATTTACCCCATCAATGAAAAATGTTAATATTAACGTAATTTTTGAGTTTTAAATTCTGGTTTTTCTGATCATCTAGTTTATGTATAGTAGATAAATGTATTTGCAATTGCCTGAAGTCTTATTCAACAACAACTTATGTGTTTTTTTTATTTGAAATGATTTACCCCATCAATGAAAAATGTTTTATTAACGTAATAATTGAATTCTAAATTCTAGTTTTCTGAACACCTAGTTAATTTATAGTGGATAAATGTATTTGCAATTGTCTGAAGTCTTCTTCATCAACATATTATGTTTTTTTTTTAATTTGAAATTATGTACCCCAACAATGAATAATGTTAATATCAACGTATTTATTGACTTCTAAATTCTAGTTTTGCGTACAACTAATCTATCTATAGGTGACTAATGTATTTGCAATTGTCTGAAGTCTTATTCATCAACATATTATGTTTATTCTTTAATTTGAAATGATGTAACCCAACAATGAATAATGTTAATATTAACGTAATTTTTGAGTTTTAAATTCTGGTTTTTCTGATCATCTAGTTTATGTATAGTGGATAAATGTATTTGCAATTGTCTGAAGTCTTATTCATCAACATATTATGTTTTTTTTTTAATTTGAAATGATGTACCCCAACAATGAATAATGTTAATTTCAACGTATTTATTGACTTCTAAATTCTAGTTTTGCGTACAACTAATCTATCTATAGGTGACTAATGTATTTGCAATTGTCTGAAGTCTTATTCAACAACAACTTATGTGTTTTTTTTATTTGAAATGATTTACCCCATCAATGAAAAATGTTTTATTAACGTAATTATTGAGTTCTAAATTCTAGTTTTCTGAACATCTAGTTAATTTATAGTGGATAAATGTATTTGCAATTGTCTGAAGTCTTCTTTATCAACATATTATGTTTTTTTTTTAATTTGAAATGATGTACCCCAACAATGAATAATGTTAATATCAACGTATTTATTGACTTCTAAATTCTAGTTTTGCGTACAACTAATCTATCTATAGGTGACTAATGTATTTGCAATTGTCTGAAGTCTTATTCAACAACAACTTATGTGTTTTTTTTATTTGAAATGATTTACCCCATCAATGAAAAATGTTTTATTAACGTAATAATTGAGTTCTAAATTCTAGTTTTCTGAACATCTAGTTAATTTATAGTGGATAATTGTATTTGCAATTGTCTGAAGTCTTCTTCATCAACATATTATGTTTTTTTTTTAATTTGAAATGATGTACACCAACAATGAATAATGTTAATATCAACGTATTTATTGACTTCTAAATTCTAGTTTTGCGTACAACTAATCGATCTATAGGTGACTAATGTATTTGCAATTGTCTGAAGTCTTATTCATCAACATATTATGTTTATTCTTTAATTTGAAATGATGTAACCCAACAATGAATAATGTTAATATTAACGTAATAATTGAGTTCTAAATTCTAGTTTTCTGAACATCTAGTTAATTTATAGTGGATAAATGTATTTGCAATTGTCTGAAGTCTTCTTCATCAACATATTATGTTTTTTTTTTAATTTGAAATGATGTACCCCAACAATGAATAATGTTAATATCAATGTATTTATTGACTTCTAAATTCTAGTTTTGCGTACAACTAATCTATCTATAGGTGACTAATGTATTTGCAATTGTCTGAAGTCTTATTCAACAACAACTTATGTGTTTTTTTTATTTGAAATGATTTACCCCATCAATGAAAAATGTTTTATTAACGTAATAATTGAGTTCTAAATTCTAGTTTTCTGAACATCTAGTTAATTTATAGTGGATAAATTTATTTGCAATTGTCTGAAGTCTTCTTCATCAACATATTATGTTTTTTTTTTAATTTGAAATGATGTACCCCAACAATGAATAATGTTAATATCAACGTATTTATTGACTTCTAAATTCTAGTTTTGCGTACAACTAATCTATCTATAGGTGACTAATGTATTTGCAATTGTCTGAAGTCTTATTCAACAACAACTTATGTGTTTTTTTTATTTGAAATGATTTACCCCATCAATGAAAAATGTTAAGACTAACGTAATAATTGAGTTCTAAATTCTAGTTTTCTGAATATCTAGTTAATTTATTGTGGATAAATGTATTTGCAATTGCCTGAAGTCTTATTCAACAACAACTTATGTGTTTTTTTTATTTGAAATGATTTACCCCATCAATGAAAAATGTTAATACTAACGTAATAATTGAGTTCTAAATTCTAGTTTTCTGAATATCTAGTTAATTTATTGTGGATGAATGTATTTTCAATTGTCTGAAGTCTTATTTAACAACAACTTATGTTTTTTTTTTAATTTGAAACGATGTACCCCAACAATGAATAACGTTAATATTAACGTAATTATTGACTTCTAAATTCTAGTTTTGCGTACAACTAATCTATCTATAGGTGACTAATGTATTTGCAATTGCCTGAAGTCTTATTCAACAACAACTTATGTGTTTTTTTTATTTGAAATGATTTACCCCATCAATGAAAAATGTTAATATTAACGTAATAATTGAATTCTAAATTCTAGTTTTCTGAACATCTAGTTAATTTATAGTGGATAAATGTATTTGCAATTGTCTGAAGTCTTCTTCATCAACATATTATGTTTTTTTTTTAATTTGAAATGATGTACCCCAACAATGAATAATGTTAATATCAACGTATTTATTGACTTCTAAATTCTAGTTTTGCGTACAACTAATCTATCTATAGATGACTAATGTATTTGCAATTGTCTGAAGTCTTATTCATCAACAACTTATGTGTTTTTTTTATTTGAAATGATTTACCCCATCAATGAAAAATGTTAATACTAACGTAATAATTGAGTTTTAAATTCTGGTTTTTCTGATCATCTAGTTTATGTATAGTAGATAAATGTATTTGCAATTACCTGAAGTCTTATTCAACAACAACTTATGTGTTTTTTTTATTTGAAATGATTTACCCCATCAATGAAAAATGTTAAGACTAACGTAATAATTGAGTTCTAAATTCTAGTTTTCTGAATATCTAGTTAATTTATTGTGGATAAATGTATTTTCAATTGTCTGAAGTCTTATTTAACAACAACTTATGTTTCTTTTTTAATTTGAAATGATGTACCCCAACAATGAATAACGTTAATATTAACGTAATTATTGACTTCTAAATTCTAGTTTTGCGTACAACTAATCTATCTATAGATGACTAATGTATTTGCAATTGTCTGAAGTCTAATTCATCAACAACTTATGTGTTTTTTTTATTTGAAATAATTTACCCCATCAATGAAAAATGTTAATATTAACGTAATTTTTTAGTTTTAAATTCTGGTTTTTCTGATCATCTAGTTTATGTATAGTAGATAAATGTATTTGCAATTGCCTGAAGTCTTATTCAACAACAACTTATGTGTTTTTTTTATTTGAAATGATTTACCCCATCAATGAAAAATGTTAATATTAACGTAATTATTGAGTTCTAAATTCTAGTTTTCGGAACATCTAGTTAATTTATAGTGGATTAATGTATTTGCAATTGTCTGAAGTCTTCTTCATCAACATATTATGTTTTTTTTTAATTTGAAATGATGTACCCCAACAATGAATAATGTTAATATCAACGTATTTATTGACTTCTAAATTCTAGTTTTGCGTACAACTAATCTATCTATAGGTGACTAATGTATTTGCAATTGTCTGAAGTCTTATTCAACAACAACTTATATGTTTTTTTTATTTGAAATGATTTACCCCATCAATGAAAAATGTTTTATTAACGTAATAATTGAGTTCTAAATTCTAGTTTTCTGAACACCTAGTTAATTTATAGTGGATAAATGTATTTGCAATTGTCTGAAGTCTTCTTCATCAACATATTATGTTTTTTTTTTAATTTGAAATGATGTACCCCAACAATGAATAATGTTAATATCAACGTATTTATTGACTTCTAAATTCTAGTTTTGCGTACAACTAATCTATCTATAGGTGACTAATGTATTTGCAATTGTCTGAAGTCTTATTCATCAACATATTATGTTTATTCTTTAATTTGAAATGATGTAACCCAACAATGAATAATGTTAATATTAACGTAATTTTTGAGTTTTAAATTCTGGTTTTTCTGATCATCTAGTTTATGTATAGTGGATAAATGTATTTGCAATTGTCTGAAGTCTTATTCATCAACATATTATGTTTTTTTTTTAATTTGAAATGATGTACCCCAACAATGAATAATGTTAATATCAACGTATTTATTGACTTTTAAATTCTAGTTTTGCGTACAACTAATCTATCTATAGGTGAGTAATGTATTTGCAATTGTCTGAAGTCTTATTCAACAACAACTTATGTTTTTTTTTTAATTTGAAATGATGTACCCCAACAATGAATAACGTTAATATTAACGTAATTATTGACTTCTAAATTCTAGTTTTGCGTACAACTAATCTATCTATAGGTGACTAATGTATTTGCAATTGCCTGAAGTCTTATTCAACAACAACTTATGTGTTTTTTTTTATTTGAAATGATTTACCTCATCAATGAAAAATGTTAATATTAACGTAATAATTGAATTCTAAATTCTAGTTTTCTGAACATCTAGTTAATTTATAGTGGATAAATGTATTTGCAATTGTCTGAAGTCTTATTCATCAACATATTATGTTTTTTTTTTAATTTGAAATGATGTAACCCAACAATGAATAATGTTAATATTAACGTAATTTTTGAGTTCTAAATTCTAGTTTTCGGAACATCTAGTTAATTTATAGTGGATTAATGTATTTGCAATTGTCTGAAGTCTTCTTCATCAACATATTATGTTTTTTTTTAATTTGAAATGATGTACCCCAACAATGAATAATGTTAATATCAACGTATTTATTGACTTCTAAATTCTAGTTTTGCGTACAACTAATCTATCTATAGGTGACTAATGTATTTGCAATTGTCTGAAGTCTTATTCAACAACAACTTATGTGTTTTTTTTATTTGAAATGATTTACCCCATCAATGAAAAATGTTTTATTAACGTAATAATTGAGTTCTAAATTCTAGTTTTCTGAACACCTAGTTAATTTATAGTGGATAAATGTATTTGCAATTGTCTGAAGTCTTCTTCATCAACATATTATGTTTTTTTTTTAATTTGAAATGATGTACCCCAACAATGAATAATGTTAATATCAACGTATTTATTGACTTCTAAATTCTAGTTTTGCGTACAACTAATCTATCTATAGGTGACTAATGTATTTGCAATTGTCTGAAGTCTTATTCATCAACATATTATGTTTATTCTTTAATTTGAAATTATGTAACCCAACAATGAATAATGTTAATATTAACGTAATTTTTGAGTTTTAAATTCTGGTTTTTCTGATCATCTAGTTTATGTATAGTGGATAAATGTATTTGCAATTGTCTGAAGTCTTATTCATCAACATATTATGTTTTTTTTTTAATTTGAAATGATGTACCCCAACAATGAATAATGTTAATATCAACGTATTTATTGACTTTTAAATTCTAGTTTTGCGTACAACTAATCTATCTATAGGTGAGTAATGTATTTGCAATTGTCTGAAGTCTTATTCAACAACAACTTATGTGTTTTTTTTATTTGAAATGATTTACCCCATCAATGAAAAATGTTAATACTAACGTAATAATTGAGTTCTAAATTCTAGTTTTCTGAATATCTAGTTAATTTATTGTGGATAAATGTATTTTCAATTGTCTGAAGTCTTATTTAACAACAACTTATGTTTTTTTTTTAATTTGAAATGATGTACCCCAACAATGAATAACGTTAATATTAACGTAATTATTGACTTCTAAATTCTAGTTTTGCGTACAACTAATCTATCTATAGGTGACTAATGTATTTGCAATTGCCTGAAGTCTTATTCAACAACAACTTATGTGTTTTTTTTTATTTGAAATGATTTACCTCATCAATGAAAAATGTTAATATTAACGTAATAATTGAATTCTAAATTCTAGTTTTCTGAACATCTAGTTAATTTATTGTGGATAAATGTATTTGCAATTGTCTGAAGCCTTCTTCATCAACATATAATGTTTTTTTTTTAATTTGAAATGATGTACCCCAACAATGAATAATGTTAATATCAACGTATTTATTGACTTCTAAATTCTAGTTTTGCGTACAACTAATCTATCTATAGATGACTAATGTATTTGCAATTGTCTGAAGTCTTATTCATCAACAACTTATGTGTTTTTTTTTATTTGAAATGATTTACCCCATCAATGAAAAATGTTAATATTAACGTAATTTTTGAGTTTTAAATTCTGGTTTTTCTGATCATCTAGTTTATGTATAGTAGATAAATGTATTTGCAATTGCCTGAAGTCTTATTCAACAACAACTTATGTGTTTTTTTTATTTGAAATGATTTACCCCATCAATGAAAAATGTTAAGACTAACGTAATAATTGAGTTCTAAATTCTAGTTTTCTGAATATCTAGTTAATTTATTGTGGATAAATGTATTTGCAATTGCCTGAAGTCTTATTCAACAACAACTTATGTGTTTTTTTTATTTGAAATGATTTACCCCATCAATGAAAAATGTTAATACTAACGTAATAATTGAGTTCTAAATTCTAGTTTTCTGAATATCTAGTTAATTTATTGTGGATGAATGTATTTTCAATTGTCTGAAGTCTTATTTAACAACAACTTATGTTTTTTTTTTAATTTGAAACGATGTACCCCAACAATGAATAACGTTAATATTAACGTAATTATTGACTTCTAAATTCTAGTTTTGCGTACAACTAATCTATCTATAGGTGACTAATGTATTTGCAATTGCCTGAAGTCTTATTCAACAACAACTTATGTGTTTTTTTTATTTGAAATGATTTACCCCATCAATGAAAAATGTTAATATTAACGTAATAATTGAATTCTAAATTCTAGTTTTCTGAACATCTAGTTAATTTATAGTGGATAAATGTATTTGCAATTGTCTGAAGTCTTCTTCATCAACATATTATGTTTTTTTTTTAATTTGAAATGATGTACCCCAACAATGAATAATGTTAATATCAACGTATTTATTGACTTCTAAATTCTAGTTTTGCGTACAACTAATCTATCTATAGATGACTAATGTATTTGCAATTGTCTGAAGTCTTATTCATCAACAACTTATGTGTTTTTTTTATTTGAAATGATTTACCCCATCAATGAAAAATGTTAATACTAACGTAATAATTGAGTTTTAAATTCTGGTTTTTCTGATCATCTAGTTTATGTATAGTAGATAAATGTATTTGCAATTACCTGAAGTCTTATTCAACAACAACTTATGTGTTTTTTTTATTTGAAATGATTTACCCCATCAATGAAAAATGTTAAGACTAACGTAATAATTGAGTTCTAAATTCTAGTTTTCTGAATATCTAGTTAATTTATTGTGGATAAATGTATTTTCAATTGTCTGAAGTCTTATTTAACAACAACTTATGTTTCTTTTTTAATTTGAAATGATGTACCCCAACAATGAATAACGTTAATATTAACGTAATTATTGACTTCTAAATTCTAGTTTTGCGTACAACTAATCTATCTATAGATGACTAATGTATTTGCAATTGTCTGAAGTCTAATTCATCAACAACTTATGTGTTTTTTTTATTTGAAATAATTTACCCCATCAATGAAAAATGTTAATATTAACGTAATTTTTTAGTTTTAAATTCTGGTTTTTCTGATCATCTAGTTTATGTATAGTAGATAAATGTATTTGCAATTGCCTGAAGTCTTATTCAACAACAACTTATGTGTTTTTTTTATTTGAAATGATTTACCCCATCAATGAAAAATGTTAATATTAACGTAATTATTGAGTTCTAAATTCTAGTTTTCGGAACATCTAGTTAATTTATAGTGGATTAATGTATTTGCAATTGTCTGAAGTCTTCTTCATCAACATATTATGTTTTTTTTTAATTTGAAATGATGTACCCCAACAATGAATAATGTTAATATCAACGTATTTATTGACTTCTAAATTCTAGTTTTGCGTACAACTAATCTATCTATAGGTGACTAATGTATTTGCAATTGTCTGAAGTCTTATTCAACAACAACTTATATGTTTTTTTTATTTGAAATGATTTACCCCATCAATGAAAAATGTTTTATTAACGTAATAATTGAGTTCTAAATTCTAGTTTTCTGAACACCTAGTTAATTTATAGTGGATAAATGTATTTGCAATTGTCTGAAGTCTTCTTCATCAACATATTATGTTTTTTTTTTAATTTGAAATGATGTACCCCAACAATGAATAATGTTAATATCAACGTATTTATTGACTTCTAAATTCTAGTTTTGCGTACAACTAATCTATCTATAGGTGACTAATGTATTTGCAATTGTCTGAAGTCTTATTCATCAACATATTATGTTTATTCTTTAATTTGAAATGATGTAACCCAACAATGAATAATGTTAATATTAACGTAATTTTTGAGTTTTAAATTCTGGTTTTTCTGATCATCTAGTTTATGTATAGTGGATAAATGTATTTGCAATTGTCTGAAGTCTTATTCATCAACATATTATGTTTTTTTTTTAATTTGAAATGATGTACCCCAACAATGAATAATGTTAATATCAACGTATTTATTGACTTTTAAATTCTAGTTTTGCGTACAACTAATCTATCTATAGGTGAGTAATGTATTTGCAATTGTCTGAAGTCTTATTCAACAACAACTTATGTTTTTTTTTTAATTTGAAATGATGTACCCCAACAATGAATAACGTTAATATTAACGTAATTATTGACTTCTAAATTCTAGTTTTGCGTACAACTAATCTATCTATAGGTGACTAATGTATTTGCAATTGCCTGAAGTCTTATTCAACAACAACTTATGTGTTTTTTTTTATTTGAAATGATTTACCTCATCAATGAAAAATGTTAATATTAACGTAATAATTGAATTCTAAATTCTAGTTTTCTGAACATCTAGTTAATTTATAGTGGATAAATGTATTTGCAATTGTCTGAAGTCTTATTCATCAACATATTATGTTTTTTTTTTAATTTGAAATGATGTAACCCAACAATGAATAATGTTAATATTAACGTAATTTTTGAGTTCTAAATTCTAGTTTTCGGAACATCTAGTTAATTTATAGTGGATTAATGTATTTGCAATTGTCTGAAGTCTTCTTCATCAACATATTATGTTTTTTTTTAATTTGAAATGATGTACCCCAACAATGAATAATGTTAATATCAACGTATTTATTGACTTCTAAATTCTAGTTTTGCGTACAACTAATCTATCTATAGGTGACTAATGTATTTGCAATTGTCTGAAGTCTTATTCAACAACAACTTATGTGTTTTTTTTATTTGAAATGATTTACCCCATCAATGAAAAATGTTTTATTAACGTAATAATTGAGTTCTAAATTCTAGTTTTCTGAACACCTAGTTAATTTATAGTGGATAAATGTATTTGCAATTGTCTGAAGTCTTCTTCATCAACATATTATGTTTTTTTTTTAATTTGAAATGATGTACCCCAACAATGAATAATGTTAATATCAACGTATTTATTGACTTCTAAATTCTAGTTTTGCGTACAACTAATCTATCTATAGGTGACTAATGTATTTGCAATTGTCTGAAGTCTTATTCATCAACATATTATGTTTATTCTTTAATTTGAAATGATGTAACCCAACAATGAATAATGTTAATATTAACGTAATTTTTGAGTTTTAAATTCTGGTTTTTCTGATCATCTAGTTTATGTATAGTGGATAAATGTATTTGCAATTGTCTGAAGTCTTATTCATCAACATATTATGTTTTTTTTTTAATTTGAAATGATGTACCCCAACAATGAATAATGTTAATATCAACGTATTTATTGACTTTTAAATTCTAGTTTTGCGTACAACTAATCTATCTATAGGTGAGTAATGTATTTGCAATTGTCTGAAGTCTTATTCAACAACAACTTATGTGTTTTTTTTATTTGAAATGATTTACCCCATCAATGAAAAATGTTAATACTAACGTAATAATTGAGTTCTAAATTCTAGTTTTCTGAATATCTAGTTAATTTATTGTGGATAAATGTATTTTCAATTGTCTGAAGTCTTATTTAACAACAACTTATGTTTTTTTTTTAATTTGAAATGATGTACACCAACAATGAATAACGTTAATATTAACGTAATTATTGACTTCTAAATTCTAGTTTTGCGTACAACTAATCTATCTATAGGTGACTAATGTATTTGCAATTGCCTGAAGTCTTATTCAACAACAACTTATGTGTTTTTTTTTATTTGAAATGATTTACCTCATCAATGAAAAATGTTAATATTAACGTAATAATTGAATTCTAAATTCTAGTTTTCTGAACATCTAGTTAATTTATTGTGGATAAATGTATTTGCAATTGTCTGAAGCCTTCTTCATCAACATATAATGTTTTTTTTTTAATTTGAAATGATGTACCCCAACAATGAATAATGTTAATATCAACGTATTTATTGACTTCTAAATTCTAGTTTTGCGTACAACTAATATCTATCTATAGATGACTAATGTATTTGCAATTGTCTGAAGTCTTATTCATCAACAACTTATGTGTTTTTTTTTATTTGAAATGATTTACCCCATCAATGAAAAATGTTAATATTAACGTAATTTTTGAGTTTTAAATTCTGGTTTTTCTGATCATCTAGTTTATGTATAGTAGATAAATGTATTTGCAATTGCCTGAAGTCTTATTCAACAACAACTTATGTGTTTTTTTTATTTGAAATGATTTACCCCATCAATGAAAAATGTTAAGACTAACGTAATAATTGAGTTCTAAATTCTAGTTTTCTGAATATCTAGTTAATTTATTGTGGATAAATGTATTTGCAATTGCCTGAAGTCTTATTCAACAACAACTTATGTGTTTTTTTTATTTGAAATGATTTACCCCATCAATGAAAAATGTTAATACTAACGTAATAATTGAGTTCTAAATTCTAGTTTTCTGAATATCTAGTTAATTTATTGTGGATGAATGTATTTTCAATTGTCTGAAGTCTTATTTAACAACAACTTATGTTTTTTTTTTAATTTGAAACGATGTACCCCAACAATGAATAACGTTAATATTAACGTAATTATTGACTTCTAAATTCTAGTTTTGCGTACAACTAATCTATCTATAGGTGACTAATGTATTTGCAATTGCCTGAAGTCTTATTTAACAACAACTTATGTGTTTTTTTTATTTGAAATGATTTACCCCATCAATGAAAAATGTTAATATTAACGTAATAATTGAATTCTAAATTCTAGTTTTCTGAACATCTAGTTAATTTATAGTGGATAAATGTATTTGCAATTGTCTGAAGTCTTCTTCATCAACATATTATGTTTTTTTTTTAATTTGAAATGATGTACCCCAACAATGAATAATGTTAATATCAACGTATTTATTGACTTCTAAATTCTAGTTTTGCGTACAACTAATCTATCTATAGATGACTAATGTATTTGCAATTGTCTGAAGTCTTATTCATCAACAACTTATGTGTTTTTTTTATTTGAAATGATTTACCCCATCAATGAAAAATGTTAATACTAACGTAATAATTGAGTTTTAAATTCTGGTTTTTCTGATCATCTAGTTTATGTATAGTAGATAAATGTATTTGCAATTACCTGAAGTCTTATTCAACAACAACTTATGTGTTTTTTTTATTTGAAATGATTTACCCCATCAATGAAAAATGTTAAGACTAACGTAATAATTGAGTTCTAAATTCTAGTTTTCTGAATATCTAGTTAATTTATTGTGGATAAATGTATTTTCAATTGTCTGAAGTCTTATTTAACAACAACTTATGTTTTTTTTTTAATTTGAAATGATGTACCCCAACAATGAATAACGTTAATATTAACGTAATTATTGACTTCTAAATTCTAGTTTTGCGTACAACTAATCTATCTATAGATGACTAATGTATTTGCAATTGTCTGAAGTCTAATTCATCAACAACTTATGTGTTTTTTTTATTTGAAATAATTTACCCCATCAATGAAAAATGTTAATATTAACGTAATTTTTTAGTTTTAAATTCTGGTTTTTCTGATCATCTAGTTTATGTATAGTAGATAAATGTATTTGCAATTGCCTGAAGTCTTATTCAACAACAACTTATGTGTTTTTTTTATTTGAAATGATTTACCCCATCAATGAAAAATGTTAATATTAACGTAATTTTTGAGTTTTAAATTCTGGTTTTTCTGATCATCTAGTTTATGTATAGTGGATAAATGTATTTGCAATTGTCTGAAGTCTTATTCATCAACATATTATGTTTTTTTTTTTAATTTGAAATGATGTACCCCAACAATGAATAATGTTAATATCAACGTATTTATTGACTTTTAAATTCTAGTTTTGCGTACAACTAATCTATCTATAGGTGAGTAATGTATTTGCAATTGTCTGAAGTCTTATTCAACAACAACTTATGTGTTTTTTTTATTTGAAATGATTTACCCCATCAATGAAAAATGTTAATACTAACGTAATAATTGAGTTCTAAATTCTAGTTTTCTGAATATCTAGTTAATTTATTGTGGATAAATGTATTTTCAATTGTCTGAAGTCTTATTTAACAACAACTTATGTTTTTTTTTTAATTTGAAATGATGTACCCCAACAATGAATAACGTTAATATTAACGTAATTATTGACTTCTAAATTCTAGTTTTGCGTACAACTAATCTATCTATAGATGACTAATGTATTTGCAATTGTCTGAAGTCTAATTCATCAACAACTTATGTGTTTTTTTTATTTGAAATAATTTACCCCATCAATGAAAAATGTTAATATTAACGTAATTTTTTAGTTTTAAATTCTGGTTTTTCTGATCATCTAGTTTATGTATAGTAGATAAATGTATTTGCAATTGCCTGAAGTCTTATTCAACAACAACTTATGTGTTTTTTTTATTTGAAATGATTTACCCCATCAATGAAAAATGTTAATATTAACGTAATTTTTGAGTTTTAAATTCTGGTTTTTCTGATCATCTAGTTTATGTATAGTGGATAAATGTATTTGCAATTGTCTGAAGTCTTATTCATCAACATATTATGTTTTTTTTTTAATTTGAAATGATGTACCCCAACAATGAATAATGTTAATATCAACGTATTTATTGACTTCTAAATTCTAGTTTTGCGTACAACTAATCTATCTATAGATGACTAATGTATTTGCAATTGTCTGAAGTCTTATTCATCAACAACTTATGTGTTTTTTTTTATTTGAAATGATTTACCCCATCAATGAAAAATGTTAATATTAACGTAATTTTTGAGTTTTAAATTCTGGTTTTTCTGATCATCTAGTTTATGTATAGTAGATAAATGTATTTGCAATTGCCTGAAGTCTTATTCAACAACAACTTATGTGTTTTTTTTATTTGAAATGATTTACCCCATCAATGAAAAATGTTAAGACTAACGTAATAATTGAGTTCTAAATTCTAGTTTTCTGAATATCTAGTTAATTTATTGTGGATAAATGTATTTGCAATTGCCTGAAGTCTTATTCAACAACAACTTATGTGTTTTTTTTATTTGAAATGATTTACCCCATCAATGAAAAATGTTAATACTAACGTAATAATTGAGTTCTAAATTCTAGTTTTCTGAATATCTAGTTAATTTATTGTGGATGAATGTATTTTCAATTGTCTGAAGTCTTATTTAACAACAACTTATGTTTTTTTTTTAATTTGAAACGATGTACCCCAACAATGAATAACGTTAATATTAACGTAATTATTGACTTCTAAATTCTAGTTTTGCGTACAACTAATCTATCTATAGGTGACTAATGTATTTGCAATTGCCTGAAGTCTTATTTAACAACAACTTATGTGTTTTTTTTATTTGAAATGATTTACCCCATCAATGAAAAATGTTAATATTAACGTAATAATTGAATTCTAAATTCTAGTTTTCTGAACATCTAGTTAATTTATAGTGGATAAATGTATTTGCAATTGTCTGAAGTCTTCTTCATCAACATATTATGTTTTTTTTTTAATTTGAAATGATGTACCCCAACAATGAATAATGTTAATATCAACGTATTTATTGACTTCTAAATTCTAGTTTTGCGTACAACTAATCTATCTATAGATGACTAATGTATTTGCAATTGTCTGAAGTCTTATTCATCAACAACTTATGTGTTTTTTTTATTTGAAATGATTTACCCCATCAATGAAAAATGTTAATACTAACGTAATAATTGAGTTTTAAATTCTGGTTTTTCTGATCATCTAGTTTATGTATAGTAGATAAATGTATTTGCAATTACCTGAAGTCTTATTCAACAACAACTTATGTGTTTTTTTTATTTGAAATGATTTACCCCATCAATGAAAAATGTTAAGACTAACGTAATAATTGAGTTCTAAATTCTAGTTTTCTGAATATCTAGTTAATTTATTGTGGATAAATGTATTTTCAATTGTCTGAAGTCTTATTTAACAACAACTTATGTTTTTTTTTTAATTTGAAATGATGTACCCCAACAATGAATAACGTTAATATTAACGTAATTATTGACTTCTAAATTCTAGTTTTGCGTACAACTAATCTATCTATAGATGACTAATGTATTTGCAATTGTCTGAAGTCTAATTCATCAACAACTTATGTGTTTTTTTTATTTGAAATAATTTACCCCATCAATGAAAAATGTTAATATTAACGTAATTTTTTAGTTTTAAATTCTGGTTTTTCTGATCATCTAGTTTATGTATAGTAGATAAATGTATTTGCAATTGCCTGAAGTCTTATTCAACAACAACTTATGTGTTTTTTTTATTTGAAATGATTTACCCCATCAATGAAAAATGTTAATATTAACGTAATTTTTGAGTTTTAAATTCTGGTTTTTCTGATCATCTAGTTTATGTATAGTGGATAAATGTATTTGCAATTGTCTGAAGTCTTATTCATCAACATATTATGTTTTTTTTTTAATTTGAAATGATGTACCCCAACAATGAATAATGTTAATATCAACGTATTTATTGACTTCTAAATTCTAGTTTTGCGTACAACTAATCTATCTATAGATGACTAATGTATTTGCAATTGTCTGAAGTCTTATTCATCAACAACTTATGTGTTTTTTTTTATTTGAAATGATTTACCCCATCAATGAAAAATGTTAATATTAACGTAATTTTTGAGTTTTAAATTCTGGTTTTTCTGATCATCTAGTTTATGTATAGTAGATAAATGTATTTGCAATTGCCTGAAGTCTTATTCAACAACAACTTATGTGTTTTTTTTATTTGAAATGATTTACCCCATCAATGAAAAATGTTAAGACTAACGTAATAATTGAGTTCTAAATTCTAGTTTTCTGAATATCTAGTTAATTTATTGTGGATAAATGTATTTGCAATTGCCTGAAGTCTTATTCAACAACAACTTATGTGTTTTTTTTATTTGAAATGATTTACCCCATCAATGAAAAATGTTAATACTAACGTAATAATTGAGTTCTAAATTCTAGTTTTCTGAATATCTAGTTAATTTATTGTGGATGAATGTATTTTCAATTGTCTGAAGTCTTATTTAACAACAACTTATGTTTTTTTTTTAATTTGAAACGATGTACCCCAACAATGAATAACGTTAATATTAACGTAATTATTGACTTCTAAATTCTAGTTTTGCGTACAACTAATCTATCTATAGGTGACTAATGTATTTGCAATTGCCTGAAGTCTTATTTAACAACAACTTATGTGTTTTTTTTATTTGAAATGATTTACCCCATCAATGAAAAATGTTAATATTAACGTAATAATTGAATTCTAAATTCTAGTTTTCTGAACATCTAGTTAATTTATAGTGGATAAATGTATTTGCAATTGTCTGAAGTCTTCTTCATCAACATATTATGTTTTTTTTTTAATTTGAAATGATGTACCCCAACAATGAATAATGTTAATATCAACGTATTTATTGACTTCTAAATTCTAGTTTTGCGTACAACTAATCTATCTATAGATGACTAATGTATTTGCAATTGTCTGAAGTCTTATTCATCAACAACTTATGTGTTTTTTTTATTTGAAATGATTTACCCCATCAATGAAAAATGTTAATACTAACGTAATAATTGAGTTTTAAATTCTGGTTTTTCTGATCATCTAGTTTATGTATAGTAGATAAATGTATTTGCAATTACCTGAAGTCTTATTCAACAACAACTTATGTGTTTTTTTTATTTGAAATGATTTACCCCATCAATGAAAAATGTTAAGACTAACGTAATAATTGAGTTCTAAATTCTAGTTTTCTGAATATCTAGTTAATTTATTGTGGATAAATGTATTTTCAATTGTCTGAAGTCTTATTTAACAACAACTTATGTTTTTTTTTTAATTTGAAATGATGTACCCCAACAATGAATAACGTTAATATTAACGTAATTATTGACTTCTAAATTCTAGTTTTGCGTACAACTAATCTATCTATAGATGACTAATGTATTTGCAATTGTCTGAAGTCTAATTCATCAACAACTTATGTGTTTTTTTTATTTGAAATAATTTACCCCATCAATGAAAAATGTTAATATTAACGTAATTTTTTAGTTTTAAATTCTGGTTTTTCTGATCATCTAGTTTATGTATAGTAGATAAATGTATTTGCAATTGCCTGAAGTCTTATTCAACAACAACTTATGTGTTTTTTTTATTTGAAATGATTTACCCCATCAATGAAAAATGTTAATATTAACGTAATTTTTGAGTTTTAAATTCTGGTTTTTCTGATCATCTAGTTTATGTATAGTGGATAAATGTATTTGCAATTGTCTGAAGTCTTATTCATCAACATATTATGTTTTTTTTTTTAATTTGAAATGATGTACCCCAACAATGAATAATGTTAATATCAACGTATTTATTGACTTTTAAATTCTAGTTTTGCGTACAACTAATCTATCTATAGGTGAGTAATGTATTTGCAATTGTCTGAAGTCTTATTCAACAACAACTTATGTGTTTTTTTTATTTGAAATGATTTACCCCATCAATGAAAAATGTTAATACTAACGTAATAATTGAGTTCTAAATTCTAGTTTTCTGAATATCTAGTTAATTTATTGTGGATAAATGTATTTTCAATTGTCTGAAGTCTTATTTAACAACAACTTATGTTTTTTTTTTAATTTGAAATGATGTACCCCAACAATGAATAACGTTAATATTAACGTAATTATTGACTTCTAAATTCTAGTTTTGCGTACAACTAATCTATCTATAGATGACTAATGTATTTGCAATTGTCTGAAGTCTAATTCATCAACAACTTATGTGTTTTTTTTATTTGAAATAATTTACCCCATCAATGAAAAATGTTAATATTAACGTAATTTTTTAGTTTTAAATTCTGGTTTTTCTGATCATCTAGTTTATGTATAGTAGATAAATGTATTTGCAATTGCCTGAAGTCTTATTCAACAACAACTTATGTGTTTTTTTTATTTGAAATGATTTACCCCATCAATGAAAAATGTTAATATTAACGTAATTTTTGAGTTTTAAATTCTGGTTTTTCTGATCATCTAGTTTATGTATAGTGGATAAATGTATTTGCAATTGTCTGAAGTCTTATTCATCAACATATTATGTTTTTTTTTTAATTTGAAATGATGTACCCCAACAATGAATAATGTTAATATCAACGTATTTATTGACTTTTAAATTCTAGTTTTGCGTACAACTAATCTATCTATAGGTGAGTAATGTATTTGCAATTGTCTGAAGTCTTATTCAACAACAACTTATGTGTTTTTTTTATTTGAAATGATTTACCCCATCAATGAAAAATGTTAATACTAACGTAATAATTGAGTTCTAAATTCTAGTTTTCTGAATATCTAGTTAATTTATTGTGGATAAATGTATTTTCAATTGTCTGAAGTCTTATTTAACAACAACTTATGTTTTTTTTTTAATTTGAAATGATGTACCCCAACAATGAATAACGTTAATATTAACGTAATTATTGACTTCTAAATTCTAGTTTTGCGTACAACTAATCTATCTATAGGTGACTAATGTATTTGCAATTGCCTGAAGTCTTATTCAACAACAACTTATGTGTTTTTTTTTATTTGAAATGATTTACCTCATCAATGAAAAATGTTAATATTAACGTAATAATTGAATTCTAAATTCTAGTTTTCTGAACATCTAGTTAATTTATTGTGGATAAATGTATTTGCAATTGTCTGAAGCCTTCTTCATCAACATATAATGTTTTTTTTTTAATTTGAAATGATGTACCCCAACAATGAATAATGTTAATATCAACGTATTTATTGACTTCTAAATTCTAGTTTTGCGTACAACTAATCTATCTATAGATGACTAATGTATTTGCAATTGTCTGAAGTCTTATTCATCAACAACTTATGTGTTTTTTTTTATTTGAAATGATTTACCCCATCAATGAAAAATGTTAATATTAACGTAATTTTTGAGTTTTAAATTCTGGTTTTTCTGATCATCTAGTTTATGTATAGTAGATAAATGTATTTGCAATTGCCTGAAGTCTTATTCAACAACAACTTATGTGTTTTTTTTTATTTGAAATGATTTACCCCATCAATGAAAAATGTTTTATTAACGTAATAATTGAGTTCTAAATTCTAGTTTTCGGAACATCTAGTTAATTTATAGTGGATTAATGTATTTGCAATTGTCTGAAGTCTTCTTCATCAACATATTATGTTTTTTTTTAATTTGAAATGATGTACCCCAACAATGAATAATGTTAATATCAACGTATTTATTGACTTCTAAATTCTAGTTTTGCGTACAACTAATCTATCTATAGGTGACTAATGTATTTGCAATTGTCTGAAGTCTTATTCAACAACAACTTATGTGTTTTTTTTATTTGAAATGATTTACCCCATCAATGAAAAATGTTTTATTAACGTAATAATTGAGTTCTAAATTCTAGTTTTCTGAACACCTAGTTAATTTATAGTGGATAAATGTATTTGCAATTGTCTGAAGTCTTCTTCATCAACATATTATGTTTTTTTTTTAATTTGAAATGATGTACCCCAACAATGAATAATGTTAATATCAACGTATTTATTGACTTCTAAATTCTAGTTTTGCGTACAACTAATCTATCTATAGGTGACTAATGTATTTGCAATTGTCTGAAGTCTTATTCATCAACATATTATGTTTATTCTTTAATTTGAAATGATGTAACCCAACAATGAATAATGTTAATATTAACGTAATTTTTGAGTTTTAAATTCTGGTTTTTCTGATCATCTAGTTTATGTATAGTGGATAAATGTATTTGCAATTGTCTGAAGTCTTATTCATCAACATATTATGTTTTTTTTTTAATTTGAAATGATGTACCCCAACAATGAATAATGTTAATATCAACGTATTTATTGACTTTTAAATTCTAGTTTTGCGTACAACTAATCTATCTATAGGTGAGTAATGTATTTGCAATTGTCTGAAGTCTTATTCAACAACAACTTATGTGTTTTTTTTATTTGAAATGATTTACCCCATCAATGAAAAATGTTAATACTAACGTAATAATTGAGTTCTAAATTCTAGTTTTCTGAATATCTAGTTAATTTATTGTGGATAAATGTATTTTCAATTGTCTGAAGTCTTATTTAACAACAACTTATGTTTTTTTTTTAATTTGAAATGATGTACCCCAACAATGAATAACGTTAATATTAACGTAATTATTGACTTCTAAATTCTAGTTTTGCGTACAACTAATCTATCTATAGGTGACTAATGTATTTGCAATTGCCTGAAGTCTTATTCAACAACAACTTATGTGTTTTTTTTTATTTGAAATGATTTACCTCATCAATGAAAAATGTTAATATTAACGTAATAATTGAATTCTAAATTCTAGTTTTCTGAACATCTAGTTAATTTATTGTGGATAAATGTATTTGCAATTGTCTGAAGCCTTCTTCATCAACATATAATGTTTTTTTTTTAATTTGAAATGATGTACCCCAACAATGAATAATGTTAATATCAACGTATTTATTGACTTCTAAATTCTAGTTTTGCGTACAACTAATCTATCTATAGATGACTAATGTATTTGCAATTGTCTGAAGTCTTATTCATCAACAACTTATGTGTTTTTTTTTATTTGAAATGATTTACCCCATCAATGAAAAATGTTAATATTAACGTAATTTTTGAGTTTTAAATTCTGGTTTTTCTGATCATCTAGTTTATGTATAGTAGATAAATGTATTTGCAATTGCCTGAAGTCTTATTCAACAACAACTTATGTGTTTTTTTTATTTGAAATGATTTACCCCATCAATGAAAAATGTTAAGACTAACGTAATAATTGAGTTCTAAATTCTAGTTTTCTGAATATCTAGTTAATTTATTGTGGATAAATGTATTTGCAATTGCCTGAAGTCTTATTCAACAACAACTTATGTGTTTTTTTTATTTGAAATGATTTACCCCATCAATGAAAAATGTTAATACTAACGTAATAATTGAGTTCTAAATTCTAGTTTTCTGAATATCTAGTTAATTTATTGTGGATGAATGTATTTTCAATTGTCTGAAGTCTTATTTAACAACAACTTATGTTTTTTTTTTAATTTGAAACGATGTACCCCAACAATGAATAACGTTAATATTAACGTAATTATTGACTTCTAAATTCTAGTTTTGCGTACAACTAATCTATCTATAGGTGACTAATGTATTTGCAATTGCCTGAAGTCTTATTCAACAACAACTTATGTGTTTTTTTTATTTGAAATGATTTACCCCATCAATGAAAAATGTTAATATTAACGTAATAATTGAATTCTAAATTCTAGTTTTCTGAACATCTAGTTAATTTATAGTGGATAAATGTATTTGCAATTGTCTGAAGTCTTCTTCATCAACATATTATGTTTTTTTTTTAATTTGAAATGATGTACCCCAACAATGAATAATGTTAATATCAACGTATTTATTGACTTCTAAATTCTAGTTTTGCGTACAACTAATCTATCTATAGATGACTAATGTATTTGCAATTGTCTGAAGTCTTATTCAACAACAACTTATGTGTTTTTTTTATTTGAAATGATTTACCCCATCAATGAAAAATGTTAATACTAACGTAATAATTGAGTTCTAAATTCTAGTTTTCTGAATATCTAGTTAATTTATTGTGGATAAATGTATTTTCAATTGTCTGAAGTCTTATTTAACAACAACTTATGTTTTTTTTTTAATTTGAAATGATGTACCCCAACAATGAATAACGTTAATATTAACGTAATTATTGACTTCTAAATTCTAGTTTTGCGTACAACTAATCTATCTATAGATGACTAATGTATTTGCAATTGTCTGAAGTCTAATTCATCAACAACTTATGTGTTTTTTTTATTTGAAATAATTTACCCCATCAATGAAAAATGTTAATATTAACGTAATTTTTTAGTTTTAAATTCTGGTTTTTCTGATCATCTAGTTTATGTATAGTAGATAAATGTATTTGCAATTGCCTGAAGTCTTATTCAACAACAACTTATGTGTTTTTTTTATTTGAAATGATTTACCCCATCAATGAAAAATGTTAATATTAACGTAATTTTTGAGTTTTAAATTCTGGTTTTTCTGATCATCTAGTTTATGTATAGTGGATAAATGTATTTGCAATTGTCTGAAGTCTTATTCATCAACATATTATGTTTTTTTTTTAATTTGAAATGATGTACCCCAACAATGAATAATGTTAATATCAACGTATTTATTGACTTTTAAATTCTAGTTTTGCGTACAACTAATCTATCTATAGGTGAGTAATGTATTTGCAATTGTCTGAAGTCTTATTCAACAACAACTTATGTGTTTTTTTTATTTGAAATGATTTACCCCATCAATGAAAAATGTTAATACTAACGTAATAATTGAGTTCTAAATTCTAGTTTTCTGAATATCTAGTTAATTTATTGTGGATAAATGTATTTTCAATTGTCTGAAGTCTTATTTAACAACAACTTATGTTTTTTTTTTAATTTGAAATGATGTACCCCAACAATGAATAACGTTAATATTAACGTAATTATTGACTTCTAAATTCTAGTTTTGCGTACAACTAATCTATCTATAGGTGACTAATGTATTTGCAATTGCCTGAAGTCTTATTCAACAACAACTTATGTGTTTTTTTTTATTTGAAATGATTTACCTCATCAATGAAAAATGTTAATATTAACGTAATAATTGAATTCTAAATTCTAGTTTTCTGAACATCTAGTTAATTTATTGTGGATAAATGTATTTGCAATTGTCTGAAGCCTTCTTCATCAACATATAATGTTTTTTTTTTAATTTGAAATGATGTACCCCAACAATGAATAATGTTAATATCAACGTATTTATTGACTTCTAAATTCTAGTTTTGCGTACAACTAATCTATCTATAGATGACTAATGTATTTGCAATTGTCTGAAGTCTTATTCATCAACAACTTATGTGTTTTTTTTTATTTGAAATGATTTACCCCATCAATGAAAAATGTTAATATTAACGTAATTTTTGAGTTTTAAATTCTGGTTTTTCTGATCATCTAGTTTATGTATAGTAGATAAATGTATTTGCAATTGCCTGAAGTCTTATTCAACAACAACTTATGTGTTTTTTTTATTTGAAATGATTTACCCCATCAATGAAAAATGTTTTATTAACGTAATAATTGAGTTCTAAATTCTAGTTTTCGGAACATCTAGTTAATTTATAGTGGATTAATGTATTTGCAATTGTCTGAAGTCTTCTTCATCAACATATTATGTTTTTTTTTTAATTTGAAATGATGTACCCCAACAATGAATAATGTTAATATCAACGTATTTATTGACTTCTAAATTCTAGTTTTGCGTACAACTAATCTATCTATAGGTGACTAATGTATTTGCAATTGTCTGAAGTCTTATTCAACAACAACTTATGTGTTTTTTTTATTTGAAATGATTTACCCCATCAATGAAAAATGTTTTATTAACGTAATAATTGAGTTCTAAATTCTAGTTTTCTGAACACCTAGTTAATTTATAGTGGATAAATGTATTTGCAATTGTCTGAAGTCTTCTTCATCAACATATTATGTTTTTTTTTTAATTTGAAATGATGTACCCCAACAATGAATAATGTTAATATCAACGTATTTATTGACTTCTAAATTCTAGTTTTGCGTACAACTAATCTATCTATAGGTGACTAATGTATTTGCAATTGTCTGAAGTCTTATTCATCAACATATTATGTTTATTCTTTAATTTGAAATGATGTAACCCAACAATGAATAATGTTAATATTAACGTAATTTTTGAGTTTTAAATTCTGGTTTTTCTGATCATCTAGTTTATGTATAGTGGATAAATGTATTTGCAATTGTCTGAAGTCTTATTCATCAACATATTATGTTTTTTTTTTTAATTTGAAATGATGTACCCCAACAATGAATAATGTTAATATCAACGTATTTATTGACTTTTAAATTCTAGTTTTGCGTACAACTAATCTATCTATAGGTGAGTAATGTATTTGCAATTGTCTGAAGTCTTATTCAACAACAACTTATGTGTTTTTTTTATTTGAAATGATTTACCCCATCAATGAAAAATGTTAATACTAACGTAATAATTGAGTTCTAAATTCTAGTTTTCTGAATATCTAGTTAATTTATTGTGGATAAATGTATTTTCAATTGTCTGAAGTCTTATTTAACAACAACTTATGTTTTTTTTTTAATTTGAAATGATGTACCCCAACAATGAATAACGTTAATATTAACGTAATTATTGACTTCTAAATTCTAGTTTTGCGTACAACTAATCTATCTATAGGTGACTAATGTATTTGCAATTGCCTGAAGTCTTATTCAACAACAACTTATGTGTTTTTTTTTATTTGAAATGATTTACCTCATCAATGAAAAATGTTAATATTAACGTAATAATTGAATTCTAAATTCTAGTTTTCTGAACATCTAGTTAATTTATTGTGGATAAATGTATTTGCAATTGTCTGAAGCCTTCTTCATCAACATATAATGTTTTTTTTTTAATTTGAAATGATGTACCCCAACAATGAATAATGTTAATATCAACGTATTTATTGACTTCTAAATTCTAGTTTTGCGTACAACTAATCTATCTATAGATGACTAATGTATTTGCAATTGTCTGAAGTCTTATTCATCAACAACTTATGTGTTTTTTTTTATTTGAAATGATTTACCCCATCAATGAAAAATGTTAATATTAACGTAATTTTTGAGTTTTAAATTCTGGTTTTTCTGATCATCTAGTTTATGTATAGTAGATAAATGTATTTGCAATTGCCTGAAGTCTTATTCAACAACAACTTATGTGTTTTTTTTATTTGAAATGATTTACCCCATCAATGAAAAATGTTAAGACTAACGTAATAATTGAGTTCTAAATTCTAGTTTTCTGAATATCTAGTTAATTTATTGTGGATAAATGTATTTGCAATTGCCTGAAGTCTTATTCAACAACAACTTATGTGTTTTTTTTATTTGAAATGATTTACCCCATCAATGAAAAATGTTAATACTAACGTAATAATTGAGTTCTAAATTCTAGTTTTCTGAATATCTAGTTAATTTATTGTGGATGAATGTATTTTCAATTGTCTGAAGTCTTATTTAACAACAACTTATGTTTTTTTTTTAATTTGAAACGATGTACCCCAACAATGAATAACGTTAATATTAACGTAATTATTGACTTCTAAATTCTAGTTTTGCGTACAACTAATCTATCTATAGGTGACTAATGTATTTGCAATTGCCTGAAGTCTTATTCAACAACAACTTATGTGTTTTTTTTATTTGAAATGATTTACCCCATCAATGAAAAATGTTAATATTAACGTAATAATTGAATTCTAAATTCTAGTTTTCTGAACATCTAGTTAATTTATAGTGGATAAATGTATTTGCAATTGTCTGAAGTCTTCTTCATCAACATATTATGTTTTTTTTTTAATTTGAAATGATGTACCCCAACAATGAATAATGTTAATATCAACGTATTTATTGACTTCTAAATTCTAGTTTTGCGTACAACTAATCTATCTATAGATGACTAATGTATTTGCAATTGTCTGAAGTCTTATTCATCAACAACTTATGTGTTTTTTTTATTTGAAATGATTTACCCCATCAATGAAAAATGTTAATACTAACGTAATAATTGAGTTTTAAATTCTGGTTTTTCTGATCATCTAGTTTATGTATAGTAGATAAATGTATTTGCAATTACCTGAAGTCTTATTCAACAACAACTTATGTGTTTTTTTTATTTGAAATGATTTACCCCATCAATGAAAAATGTTAAGACTAACGTAATAATTGAGTTCTAAATTCTAGTTTTCTGAATATCTAGTTAATTTATTGTGGATAAATGTATTTTCAATTGTCTGAAGTCTTATTTAACAACAACTTATGTTTTTTTTTTAATTTGAAATGATGTACCCCAACAATGAATAACGTTAATATTAACGTAATTATTGACTTCTAAATTCTAGTTTTGCGTACAACTAATCTATCTATAGATGACTAATGTATTTGCAATTGTCTGAAGTCTAATTCATCAACAACTTATGTGTTTTTTTTATTTGAAATAATTTACCCCATCAATGAAAAATGTTAATATTAACGTAATTTTTTAGTTTTAAATTCTGGTTTTTCTGATCATCTAGTTTATGTATAGTAGATAAATGTATTTGCAATTGCCTGAAGTCTTATTCAACAACAACTTATGTGTTTTTTTTATTTGAAATGATTTACCCCATCAATGAAAAATGTTAATATTAACGTAATTTTTGAGTTTTAAATTCTGGTTTTTCTGATCATCTAGTTTATGTATAGTGGATAAATGTATTTGCAATTGTCTGAAGTCTTATTCATCAACATATTATGTTTTTTTTTTTAATTTGAAATGATGTACCCCAACAATGAATAATGTTAATATCAACGTATTTATTGACTTTTAAATTCTAGTTTTGCGTACAACTAATCTATCTATAGGTGAGTAATGTATTTGCAATTGTCTGAAGTCTTATTCAACAACAACTTATGTGTTTTTTTTATTTGAAATGATTTACCCCATCAATGAAAAATGTTAATACTAACGTAATAATTGAGTTCTAAATTCTAGTTTTCTGAATATCTAGTTAATTTATTGTGGATAAATGTATTTTCAATTGTCTGAAGTCTTATTTAACAACAACTTATGTTTTTTTTTTAATTTGAAATGATGTACCCCAACAATGAATAACGTTAATATTAACGTAATTATTGACTTCTAAATTCTAGTTTTGCGTACAACTAATCTATCTATAGATGACTAATGTATTTGCAATTGTCTGAAGTCTAATTCATCAACAACTTATGTGTTTTTTTTATTTGAAATAATTTACCCCATCAATGAAAAATGTTAATATTAACGTAATTTTTTAGTTTTAAATTCTGGTTTTTCTGATCATCTAGTTTATGTATAGTAGATAAATGTATTTGCAATTGCCTGAAGTCTTATTCAACAACAACTTATGTGTTTTTTTTATTTGAAATGATTTACCCCATCAATGAAAAATGTTAATATTAACGTAATTTTTGAGTTTTAAATTCTGGTTTTTCTGATCATCTAGTTTATGTATAGTGGATAAATGTATTTGCAATTGTCTGAAGTCTTATTCATCAACATATTATGTTTTTTTTTTTAATTTGAAATGATGTACCCCAACAATGAATAATGTTAATATCAACGTATTTATTGACTTTTAAATTCTAGTTTTGCGTACAACTAATCTATCTATAGGTGAGTAATGTATTTGCAATTGTCTGAAGTCTTATTCAACAACAACTTATTGTGTTTTTTTTATTTGAAATGATTTACCCCATCAATGAAAAATGTTAATACTAACGTAATAATTGAGTTCTAAATTCTAGTTTTCTGAATATCTAGTTAATTTATTGTGGATAAATGTATTTTCAATTGTCTGAAGTCTTATTTAACAACAACTTATGTTTTTTTTTTAATTTGAAATGATGTACCCCAACAATGAATAACGTTAATATTAACGTAATTATTGACTTCTAAATTCTAGTTTTGCGTACAACTAATCTATCTATAGGTGACTAATGTATTTGCAATTGCCTGAAGTCTTATTCAACAACAACTTATGTGTTTTTTTTTATTTGAAATGATTTACCTCATCAATGAAAAATGTTAATATTAACGTAATAATTGAATTCTAAATTCTAGTTTTCTGAACATCTAGTTAATTTATTGTGGATAAATGTATTTGCAATTGTCTGAAGCCTTCTTCATCAACATATAATGTTTTTTTTTTAATTTGAAATGATGTACCCCAACAATGAATAATGTTAATATCAACGTATTTATTGACTTCTAAATTCTAGTTTTGCGTACAACTAATCTATCTATAGATGACTAATGTATTTGCAATTGTCTGAAGTCTTATTCATCAACAACTTATGTGTTTTTTTTTATTTGAAATGATTTACCCCATCAATGAAAAATGTTAATATTAACGTAATTTTTGAGTTTTAAATTCTGGTTTTTCTGATCATCTAGTTTATGTATAGTAGATAAATGTATTTGCAATTGCCTGAAGTCTTATTCAACAACAACTTATGTGTTTTTTTTATTTGAAATGATTTACCCCATCAATGAAAAATGTTTTATTAACGTAATAATTGAGTTCTAAATTCTAGTTTTCGGAACATCTAGTTAATTTATAGTGGATTAATGTATTTGCAATTGTCTGAAGTCTTCTTCATCAACATATTATGTTCTTTTTTAATTTGAAATGATGTACCCCAACAATGAATAATGTTAATATCAACGTATTTATTGACTTCTAAATTCTAGTTTTGCGTACAACTAATCTATCTATAGGTGACTAATGTATTTGCAATTGTCTGAAGTCTTATTCAACAACAACTTATGTGTTTTTTTTATTTGAAATGATTTACCCCATCAATGAAAAATGTTTTATTAACGTAATAATTGAGTTCTAAATTCTAGTTTTCTGAACACCTAGTTAATTTATAGTGGATAAATGTATTTGCAATTGTCTGAAGTCTTCTTCATCAACATATTATGTTTTTTTTTTAATTTGAAATGATGTACCCCAACAATGAATAATGATAATATCAACGTATTTATTGACTTCTAAATTCTAGTTTTGCGTACAACTAATCTATCTATAGGTGACTAATGTATTTGCAATTGTCTGAAGTCTTATTCATCAACATATTATGTTTATTCTTTAATTTGAAATGATGTAACCCAACAATGAATAATGTTAATATTAACGTAATTTTTGAGTTTTAAATTCTGGTTTTTCTGATCATCTAGTTTATGTATAGTGGATAAATGTATTTGCAATTGTCTGAAGTCTTATTCATCAACATATTATGTTTTTTTTTTAATTTGAAATGATGTACCCCAACAATGAATAATGTTAATATCAACGTATTTATTGACTTTTAAATTCTAGTTTTGCGTACAACTAATCTATCTATAGGTGAGTAATGTATTTGCAATTGTCTGAAGTCTTATTCAACAACAACTTATGTGTTTTTTTTATTTGAAATGATTTACCCCATCAATGAAAAATGTTAATACTAACGTAATAATTGAGTTCTAAATTCTAGTTTTCTGAATATCTAGTTAATTTATTGTGGATAAATGTATTTTCAATTGTCTGAAGTCTTATTTAACAACAACTTATGTTTTTTTTTTAATTTGAAATGATGTACCCCAACAATGAATAACGTTAATATTAACGTAATTATTGACTTCTAAATTCTAGTTTTGCGTACAACTAATCTATCTATAGGTGACTAATGTATTTGCAATTGCCTGAAGTCTTATTCAACAACAACTTATGTGTTTTTTTTTATTTGAAATGATTTACCTCATCAATGAAAAATGTTAATATTAACGTAATAATTGAATTCTAAATTCTAGTTTTCTGAACATCTAGTTAATTTATTGTGGATAAATGTATTTGCAATTGTCTGAAGCCTTCTTCATCAACATATAATGTTTTTTTTTTAATTTGAAATGATGTACCCCAACAATGAATAATGTTAATATCAACGTATTTATTGACTTCTAAATTCTAGTTTTGCGTACAACTAATCTATCTATAGATGACTAATGTATTTGCAATTGTCTGAAGTCTTATTCATCAACAACTTATGTGTTTTTTTTTATTTGAAATGATTTACCCCATCAATGAAAAATGTTAATATTAACGTAATTTTTGAGTTTTAAATTCTGGTTTTTCTGATCATCTAGTTTATGTATAGTAGATAAATGTATTTGCAATTGCCTGAAGTCTTATTCAACAACAACTTATGTGTTTTTTTTATTTGAAATGATTTACCCCATCAATGAAAAATGTTAAGACTAACGTAATAATTGAGTTCTAAATTCTAGTTTTCTGAATATCTAGTTAATTTATTGTGGATAAATGTATTTGCAATTGCCTGAAGTCTTATTCAACAACAACTTATGTGTTTTTTTTATTTGAAATGATTTACCCCATCAATGAAAAATGTTAATACTAACGTAATAATTGAGTTCTAAATTCTAGTTTTCTGAATATCTAGTTAATTTATTGTGGATGAATGTATTTTCAATTGTCTGAAGTCTTATTTAACAACAACTTATGTTTTTTTTTTAATTTGAAACGATGTACCCCAACAATGAATAACGTTAATATTAACGTAATTATTGACTTCTAAATTCTAGTTTTGCGTACAACTAATCTATCTATAGGTGAGTAATGTATTTGCAATTGTCTGAAGTCTTATTCAACAACAACTTATGTGTTTTTTTTATTTGAAATGATTTACCCCATCAATGAAAAATGTTTTATTAACGTAATAATTGAGTTCTAAATTCTAGTTTTCTGAACACCTAGTTAATTTATAGTGGATAAATGTATTTGCAATTGTCTGAAGTCTTCTTCATCAACATATTATGTTTTTTTTTTAATTTGAAATGATGTACCCCAACAATGAATAATGTTAATATCAACGTATTTATTGACTTCTAAATTCTAGTTTTGCGTACAACTAATCTATCTATAGGTGACTAATGTATTTGCAATTGTCTGAAGTCTTATTCATCAACATATTATGTTTATTCTTTAATTTGAAATGATGTAACCCAACAATGAATAATGTTAATATTAACGTAATTTTTGAGTTTTAAATTCTGGTTTTTCTGATCATCTAGTTTATGTATAGTGGATAAATGTATTTGCAATTGTCTGAAGTCTTATTCATCAACATATTATGTTTTTTTTTTAATTTGAAATGATGTACCCCAACAATGAATAATGTTAATATCAACGTATTTATTGACTTTTAAATTCTAGTTTTGCGTACAACTAATCTATCTATAGGTGAGTAATGTATTTGCAATTGTCTGAAGTCTTATTCAACAACAACTTATGTGTTTTTTTTATTTGAAATGATTTACCCCATCAATGAAAAATGTTAATACTAACGTAATAATTGAGTTCTAAATTCTAGTTTTCTGAATATCTAGTTAATTTATTGTGGATAAATGTATTTTCAATTGTCTGAAGTCTTATTTAACAACAACTTATGTTTTTTTTTTAATTTGAAATGATGTACCCCAACAATGAATAACGTTAATATTAACGTAATTATTGACTTCTAAATTCTAGTTTTGCGTACAACTAATCTATCTATAGGTGACTAATGTATTTGCAATTGCCTGAAGTCTTATTCAACAACAACTTATGTGTTTTTTTTTATTTGAAATGATTTACCTCATCAATGAAAAATGTTAATATTAACGTAATAATTGAATTCTAAATTCTAGTTTTCTGAACATCTAGTTAATTTATTGTGGATAAATGTATTTGCAATTGTCTGAAGCCTTCTTCATCAACATATAATGTTTTTTTTTTAATTTGAAATGATGTACCCCAACAATGAATAATGTTAATATCAACGTATTTATTGACTTCTAAATTCTAGTTTTGCGTACAACTAATCTATCTATAGATGACTAATGTATTTGCAATTGTCTGAAGTCTTATTCATCAACAACTTATGTGTTTTTTTTTATTTGAAATGATTTACCCCATCAATGAAAAATGTTAATATTAACGTAATTTTTGAGTTTTAAATTCTGGTTTTTCTGATCATCTAGTTTATGTATAGTAGATAAATGTATTTGCAATTGCCTGAAGTCTTATTCAACAACAACTTATGTGTTTTTTTTATTTGAAATGATTTACCCCATCAATGAAAAATGTTAAGACTAACGTAATAATTGAGTTCTAAATTCTAGTTTTCTGAATATCTAGTTAATTTATTGTGGATAAATGTATTTGCAATTGCCTGAAGTCTTATTCAACAACAACTTATGTGTTTTTTTTATTTGAAATGATTTACCCCATCAATGAAAAATGTTAATACTAACGTAATAATTGAGTTCTAAATTCTAGTTTTCTGAATATCTAGTTAATTTATTGTGGATGAATGTATTTTCAATTGTCTGAAGTCTTATTTAACAACAACTTATGTTTTTTTTTTAATTTGAAACGATGTACCCCAACAATGAATAACGTTAATATTAACGTAATTATTGACTTCTAAATTCTAGTTTTGCGTACAACTAATCTATCTATAGGTGACTAATGTATTTGCAATTGCCTGAAGTCTTATTCAACAACAACTTATGTGTTTTTTTTATTTGAAATGATTTACCCCATCAATGAAAAATGTTAATATTAACGTAATAATTGAATTCTAAATTCTAGTTTTCTGAACATCTAGTTAATTTATAGTGGATAAATGTATTTGCAATTGTCTGAAGTCTTCTTCATCAACATATTATGTTTTTTTTTTAATTTGAAATGATGTACCCCAACAATGAATAATGTTAATATCAACGTATTTATTGACTTCTAAATTCTAGTTTTGCGTACAACTAATCTATCTATAGATGACTAATGTATTTGCAATTGTCTGAAGTCTTATTCATCAACAACTTATGTGTTTTTTTTATTTGAAATGATTTACCCCATCAATGAAAAATGTTAATACTAACGTAATAATTGAGTTTTAAATTCTGGTTTTTCTGATCATCTAGTTTATGTATAGTAGATAAATGTATTTGCAATTACCTGAAGTCTTATTCAACAACAACTTATGTGTTTTTTTTATTTGAAATGATTTACCCCATCAATGAAAAATGTTAAGACTAACGTAATAATTGAGTTCTAAATTCTAGTTTTCTGAATATCTAGTTAATTTATTGTGGATAAATGTATTTTCAATTGTCTGAAGTCTTATTTAACAACAACTTATGTTTTTTTTTTAATTTGAAATGATGTACCCCAACAATGAATAACGTTAATATTAACGTAATTATTGACTTCTAAATTCTAGTTTTGCGTACAACTAATCTATCTATAGATGACTAATGTATTTGCAATTGTCTGAAGTCTAATTCATCAACAACTTATGTGTTTTTTTTATTTGAAATAATTTACCCCATCAATGAAAAATGTTAATATTAACGTAATTTTTTAGTTTTAAATTCTGGTTTTTCTGATCATCTAGTTTATGTATAGTAGATAAATGTATTTGCAATTGCCTGAAGTCTTATTCAACAACAACTTATGTGTTTTTTTTATTTGAAATGATTTACCCCATCAATGAAAAATGTTAATATTAACGTAATTTTTGAGTTTTAAATTCTGGTTTTTCTGATCATCTAGTTTATGTATAGTGGATAAATGTATTTGCAATTCTCTGAAGTCTTATTCATCAACATATTATGTTTTTTTTTTTAATTTGAAATGATGTACCCCAACAATGAATAATGTTAATATCAACGTATTTATTGACTTTTAAATTCTAGTTTTGCGTACAACTAATCTATCTATAGGTGAGTAATGTATTTGCAATTGTCTGAAGTCTTATTCAACAACAACTTATGTGTTTTTTTTATTTGAAATGATTTACCCCATCAATGAAAAATGTTAATACTAACGTAATAATTGAGTTCTAAATTCTAGTTTTCTGAATATCTAGTTAATTTATTGTGGATAAATGTATTTTCAATTGTCTGAAGTCTTATTTAACAACAACTTATGTTTTTTTTTTAATTTGAAATGATGTACCCCAACAATGAATAACGTTAATATTAACGTAATTATTGACTTCTAAATTCTAGTTTTGCGTACAACTAATCTATCTATAGATGACTAATGTATTTGCAATTGTCTGAAGTCTAATTCATCAACAACTTATGTGTTTTTTTTATTTGAAATAATTTACCCCATCAATGAAAAATGTTAATATTAACGTAATTTTTTAGTTTTAAATTCTGGTTTTTCTGATCATCTAGTTTATGTATAGTAGATAAATGTATTTGCAATTGCCTGAAGTCTTATTCAACAACAACTTATGTGTTTTTTTTATTTGAAATGATTTACCCCATCAATGAAAAATGTTAATATTAACGTAATTTTTGAGTTTTAAATTCTGGTTTTTCTGATCATCTAGTTTATGTATAGTGGATAAATGTATTTGCAATTGTCTGAAGTCTTATTCATCAACATATTATGTTTTTTTTTTAATTTGAAATGATGTACCCCAACAATGAATAATGTTAATATCAACGTATTTATTGACTTTTAAATTCTAGTTTTGCGTACAACTAATCTATCTATAGGTGAGTAATGTATTTGCAATTGTCTGAAGTCTTATTCAACAACAACTTATGTGTTTTTTTTATTTGAAATGATTTACCCCATCAATGAAAAATGTTAATACTAACGTAATAATTGAGTTCTAAATTCTAGTTTTCTGAATATCTAGTTAATTTATTGTGGATAAATGTATTTTCAATTGTCTGAAGTCTTATTTAACAACAACTTATGTTTTTTTTTTAATTTGAAATGATGTACCCCAACAATGAATAACGTTAATATTAACGTAATTATTGACTTCTAAATTCTAGTTTTGCGTACAACTAATCTATCTATAGGTGACTAATGTATTTGCAATTGCCTGAAGTCTTATTCAACAACAACTTATGTGTTTTTTTTTATTTGAAATGATTTACCTCATCAATGAAAAATGTTAATATTAACGTAATAATTGAATTCTAAATTCTAGTTTTCTGAACATCTAGTTAATTTATTGTGGATAAATGTATTTGCAATTGTCTGAAGTCTTCTTCATCAACATATAATGTTTTTTTTTTAATTTGAAATGATGTACCCCAAAAATGAATAATGTTAATATCAACGTATTTATTGACTTCTAAATTCTAGTTTTGCGTACAACTAATCTATCTATAGATGACTAATGTATTTGCAATTGTCTGAAGTCTTATTCATCAACAACTTATGTGTTTTTTTTTATTTGAAATGATTTACCCCATCAATGAAAAATGTTAATATTAACGTAATTTTTGAGTTTTAAATTCTGGTTTTTCTGATCATCTAGTTTATGTATAGTAGATAAATGTATTTGCAATTGCCTGAAGTCTTATTCAACAACAACTTATGTGTTTTTTTTATTTGAAATGATTTACCCCATCAATGAAAAATGTTTTATTAACGTAATAATTGAGTTCTAAATTCTAGTTTTCTGAACACCTAGTTAATTTATAGTGGATAAATGTATTTGCAATTGTCTGAAGTCTTCTTCATCAACATATTATGTTTTTTTTTTAATTTGAAATGATGTACCCCAACAATGAATAATGTTAATATCAACGTATTTATTGACTTCTAAATTCTAGTTTTGCGTACAACTAATCTATCTATAGGTGACTAATGTATTTGCAATTGTCTGAAGTCTTATTCATCAACATATTATGTTTATTCTTTAATTTGAAATGATGTAACCCAACAATGAATAATGTTAATATTAACGTAATTTTTGAGTTTTAAATTCTGGTTTTTCTGATCATCTAGTTTATGTATAGTGGATAAATGTATTTGCAATTGTCTGAAGTCTTATTCATCAACATATTATGTTTTTTTTTTAATTTGAAATGATGTACCCCATCAATGAAAAATGTTAAGACTAACGTAATAATTGAGTTCTAAATTCTAGTTTTCTGAATATCTAGTTAATTTATTGTGGATAAATGTATTTGCAATTGCCTGAAGTCTTATTCAACAACAACTTATGTGTTTTTTTTATTTGAAATGATTTACCCCATCAATGAAAAATGTTAATACTAACGTAATAATTGAGTTCTAAATTCTAGTTTTCTGAATATCTAGTTAATTTATTGTGGATGAATGTATTTTCAATTGTCTGAAGTCTTATTTAACAACAACTTATGTTTTTTTTTTAATTTGAAACGATGTACCCCAACAATGAATAACGTTAATATTAACGTAATTATTGACTTCTAAATTCTAGTTTTGCGTACAACTAATCTATCTATAGGTGACTAATGTATTTGCAATTGCCTGAAGTCTTATTCAACAACAACTTATGTGTTTTTTTTATTTGAAATGATTTACCCCATCAATGAAAAATGTTAATATTAACGTAATAATTGAATTCTAAATTCTAGTTTTCTGAACATCTAGTTAATTTATAGTGGATAAATGTATTTGCAATTGTCTGAAGTCTTCTTCATCAACATATTATGTTTTTTTTTTAATTTGAAATGATGTACCCCAACAATGAATAATGTTAATATCAACGTATTTATTGACTTCTAAATTCTAGTTTTGCGTACAACTAATCTATCTATAGATGACTAATGTATTTGCAATTGTCTGAAGTCTTATTCATCAACAACTTATGTGTTTTTTTTATTTGAAATGATTTACCCCATCAATGAAAAATGTTAATACTAACGTAATAATTGAGTTTTAAATTCTGGTTTTTCTGATCATCTAGTTTATGTATAGTAGATAAATGTATTTGCAATTACCTGAAGTCTTATTCAACAACAACTTATGTGTTTTTTTTATTTGAAATGATTTACCCCATCAATGAAAAATGTTAAGACTAACGTAATAATTGAGTTCTAAATTCTAGTTTTCTGAATATCTAGTTAATTTATTGTGGATAAATGTATTTTCAATTGTCTGAAGTCTTATTTAACAACAACTTATGTTTTTTTTTTAATTTGAAATGATTTACCCCATCAATGAAAAATGTTAATACTAACGTAATAATTGAGTTCTAAATTCTAGTTTTCTGAATATCTAGTTAATTTATTGTGGATAAATGTATTTTCAATTGTCTGAAGTCTTATTTAACAACAACTTATGTTTTTTTTTTAATTTGAAATGATGTACCCCAACAATGAATAACGTTAATATTAACGTAATTATTGACTTCTAAATTCTAGTTTTGCGTACAACTAATCTATCTATAGATGACTAATGTATTTGCAATTGTCTGAAGTCTAATTCATCAACAACTTATGTGTTTTTTTTATTTGAAATAATTTACCCCATCAATGAAAAATGTTAATATTAACGTAATTTTTTAGTTTTAAATTCTGGTTTTTCTGATCATCTAGTTTATGTATAGTAGATAAATGTATTTGCAATTGCCTGAAGTCTTATTCAACAACAACTTATGTGTTTTTTTTATTTGAAATGATTTACCCCATCAATGAAAAATGTTAATATTAACGTAATTTTTGAGTTTTAAATTCTGGTTTTTCTGATCATCTAGTTTATGTATAGTGGATAAATGTATTTGCAATTGTCTGAAGTCTTATTCATCAACATATTATGTTTTTTTTTTAATTTGAAATGATGTACCCCAACAATGAATAATGTTAATATCAACGTATTTATTGACTTTTAAATTCTAGTTTTGCATACAACTAATCTATCTATAGGTGAGTAATGTATTTGCAATTGTCTGAAGTCTTATTCAACAACAACTTATGTGTTTTTTTTATTTGAAATGATTTACCCCATCAATGAAAAATGTTAATACTAACGTAATAATTGAGTTCTAAATTCTAGTTTTCTGAATATCTAGTTAATTTATTGTGGATAAATGTATTTTCAATTGTCTGAAGTCTTATTTAACAACAACTTATGTTTTTTTTTTAATTTGAAATGATGTACCCCAACAATGAATAACGTTAATATTAACGTAATTATTGACTTCTAAATTCTAGTTTTGCGTACAACTAATCTATCTATAAGTGACTAATGTATTTGCAATTGCCTGAAGTCTTATTCAACAACAACTTATGTGTTTTTTTTTATTTGAAATGATTTACCTCATCAATGAAAAATGTTAATATTAACGTAATAATTGAATTCTAAATTCTAGTTTTCTGAACATCTAGTTAATTTATTGTGGATAAATGTATTTGCAATTGTCTGAAGTCTTATTTAACAACAACTTATGTTTTTTTTTTAATTTGAAATGATGTACCCCAACAATGAATAACGTTAATATTAACGTAATTATTGACTTCTAAATTCTAGTTTTGCGTACAACTAATCTATCTATAGGTGACTAATGTATTTGCAATTGTCTGAAGTCTTATTCAACAACAACTTATGTGTTTTTTTTATTTGAAATGATTTACCCCATCAATGAAAAATGTTAATACTAACGTAATAATTGAGTTCTAAATTCTAGTTTTCTGAATATCTAGTTAATTTATTGTGGATAAATGTATTTTCAATTGTCTGAAGTCTTATTTAACAACAACTTATGTTTTTTTTTTAATTTGAAATGATGTACCCCAACAATGAATAACGTTAATATTAACGTAATTATTGACTTCTAAATTCTAGTTTTGCGTACAACTAATCTATCTATAGGTGACTAATGTATTTGCAATTGCCTGAAGTCTTATTCAACAACAACTTATGTGTTTTTTTTTATTTGAAATGATTTACCTCATCAATGAAAAATGTTAATATTAACGTAATAATTGAATTCTAAATTCTAGTTTTCTGAACATCTAGTTAATTTATTGTGGATAAATGTATTTGCAATTGTCTGAAGCCTTCTTCATCAACATATAATGTTTTTTTTTTAATTTGAAATTATGTACCCCAAAAATGAATAATGTTAATATCAACGTATTTATTGACTTCTAAATTCTAGTTTTGCGTACAACTAATCTATCTATAGATGACTAATGTATTTGCAATTGTCTGAAGTCTTATTCATCAACAACTTATGTGTTTTTTTTTATTTGAAATGATTTACCCCATCAATGAAAAATGTTAATATTAACGTAATTTTTGAGTTTTAAATTCTGGTTTTTCTGATCATCTAGTTTATGTATAGTAGATAAATGTATTTGCAATTGCCTGAAGTCTTATTCAACAACAACTTATGTGTTTTTTTTATTTGAAATGATTTACCCCATCAATGAAAAATGTTTTATTAACGTAATAATTGAGTTCTAAATTCTAGTTTTCTGAACACCTAGTTAATTTATAGTGGATAAATGTATTTGCAATTGTCTGAAGTCTTCTTCATCAACATATTATGTTTTTTTTTTAATTTGAAATGATGTACCCCAACAATGAATAATGTTAATATCAACGTATTTATTGACTTCTAAATTCTAGTTTTGCGTACAACTAATCTATCTATAGGTGACTAATGTATTTGCAATTGTCTGAAGTCTTATTCATCAACATATTATGTTTATTCTTTAATTTGAAATGATGTAACCCAACAATGAATAATGTTAATATTAACGTAATTTTTGAGTTTTAAATTCTGGTTTTTCTGATCATCTAGTTTATGTATAGTGGATAAATGTATTTGCAATTGTCTGAAGTCTTATTCATCAACATATTATGTTTTTTTTTTAATTTGAAATGATGTACCCCATCAATGAAAAATGTTAAGACTAACGTAATAATTGAGTTCTAAATTCTAGTTTTCTGAATATCTAGTTAATTTATTGTGGATAAATGTATTTGCAATTGCCTGAAGTCTTATTCAACAACAACTTATGTGTTTTTTTTATTTGAAATGATTTACCCCATCAATGAAAAATGTTAATACTAACGTAATAATTGAGTTCTAAATTCTAGTTTTCTGAATATCTAGTTAATTTATTGTGGATGAATGTATTTTCAATTGTCTGAAGTCTTATTTAACAACAACTTATGTTTTTTTTTTAATTTGAAACGATGTACCCCAACAATGAATAACGTTAATATTAACGTAATTATTGACTTCTAAATTCTAGTTTTGCGTACAACTAATCTATCTATAGGTGACTAATGTATTTGCAATTGCCTGAAGTCTTATTCAACAACAACTTATGTGTTTTTTTTATTTGAAATGATTTACCCCATCAATGAAAAATGTTAATATTAACGTAATAATTGAATTCTAAATTCTAGTTTTCTGAACATCTAGTTAATTTATAGTGGATAAATGTATTTGCAATTGTCTGAAGTCTTCTTCATCAACATATTATGTTTTTTTTTTAATTTGAAATGATGTACCCCAACAATGAATAATGTTAATATCAACGTATTTATTGACTTCTAAATTCTAGTTTTGCGTACAACTAATCTATCTATAGATGACTAATGTATTTGCAATTGTCTGAAGTCTTATTCATCAACAACTTATGTGTTTTTTTTATTTGAAATGATTTACCCCATCAATGAAAAATGTTAATACTAACGTAATAATTGAGTTTTAAATTCTGGTTTTTCTGATCATCTAGTTTATGTATAGTAGATAAATGTATTTGCAATTACCTGAAGTCTTATTCAACAACAACTTATGTGTTTTTTTAATTTGAAATGATGTACCCCAACAATGAATAACGTTAATATTAACGTAATTATTGACTTCTAAATTCTAGTTTTGCGTACAACTAATCTATCTATAGGTGACTAATGTATTTGCAATTGCCTGAAGTCTTATTCAACAACAACTTATGTGTTTTTTTTTATTTGAAATGATTTACCTCATCAATGAAAAATGTTAATATTAACGTAATAATTGAATTCTAAATTCTAGTTTTCTGAACATCTAGTTAATTTATTGTGGATAAATGTATTTGCAATTGTCTGAAGCCTTCTTCATCAACATATAATGTTTTTTTTTTAATTTGAAATTATGTACCCCAAAAATGAATAATGTTAATATCAACGTATTTATTGACTTCTAAATTCTAGTTTTGCGTACAACTAATCTATCTATAGATGACTAATGTATTTGCAATTGTCTGAAGTCTTATTCATCAACAACTTATGTGTTTTTTTTTATTTGAAATGATTTACCCCATCAATGAAAAATGTTAATATTAACGTAATTTTTGAGTTTTAAATTCTGGTTTTTCTGATCATCTAGTTTATGTATAGTAGATAAATGTATTTGCAATTGCCTGAAGTCTTATTCAACAACAACTTATGTGTTTTTTTTATTTGAAATGATTTACCCCATCAATGAAAAATGTTTTATTAACGTAATAATTGAGTTCTAAATTCTAGTTTTCTGAACACCTAGTTAATTTATAGTGGATAAATGTATTTGCAATTGTCTGAAGTCTTCTTCATCAACATATTATGTTTTTTTTTTAATTTGAAATGATGTACCCCAACAATGAATAATGTTAATATCAACGTATTTATTGACTTCTAAATTCTAGTTTTGCGTACAACTAATCTATCTATAGGTGACTAATGTATTTGCAATTGTCTGAAGTCTTATTCATCAACATATTATGTTTATTCTTTAATTTGAAATGATGTAACCCAACAATGAATAATGTTAATATTAACGTAATTTTTGAGTTTTAAATTCTGGTTTTTCTGATCATCTAGTTTATGTATAGTGGATAAATGTATTTGCAATTGTCTGAAGTCTTATTCATCAACATATTATGTTTTTTTTTTAATTTGAAATGATGTACCCCATCAATGAAAAATGTTAAGACTAACGTAATAATTGAGTTCTAAATTCTAGTTTTCTGAATATCTAGTTAATTTATTGTGGATAAATGTATTTGCAATTGCCTGAAGTCTTATTCAACAACAACTTATGTGTTTTTTTTATTTGAAATGATTTACCCCATCAATGAAAAATGTTAATACTAACGTAATAATTGAGTTCTAAATTCTAGTTTTCTGAATATCTAGTTAATTTATTGTGGATGAATGTATTTTCAATTGTCTGAAGTCTTATTTAACAACAACTTATGTTTTTTTTTTAATTTGAAACGATGTACCCCAACAATGAATAACGTTAATATTAACGTAATTATTGACTTCTAAATTCTAGTTTTGCGTACAACTAATCTATCTATAGGTGACTAATGTATTTGCAATTGCCTGAAGTCTTATTCAACAACAACTTATGTGTTTTTTTTATTTGAAATGATTTACCCCATCAATGAAAAATGTTAATATTAACGTAATAATTGAATTCTAAATTCTAGTTTTCTGAACATCTAGTTAATTTATAGTGGATAAATGTATTTGCAATTGTCTGAAGTCTTCTTCATCAACATATTATGTTTTTTTTTTAATTTGAAATGATGTACCCCAACAATGAATAATGTTAATATCAACGTATTTATTGACTTCTAAATTCTAGTTTTGCGTACAACTAATCTATCTATAGATGACTAATGTATTTGCAATTGTCTGAAGTCTTATTCATCAACAACTTATGTGTTTTTTTTATTTGAAATGATTTACCCCATCAATGAAAAATGTTAATACTAACGTAATAATTGAGTTTTAAATTCTGGTTTTTCTGATCATCTAGTTTATGTATAGTAGATAAATGTATTTGCAATTACCTGAAGTCTTATTCAACAACAACTTATGTGTTTTTTTTATTTGAAATGATTTACCCCATCAATGAAAAATGTTAAGACTAACGTAATAATTGAGTTCTAAATTCTAGTTTTCTGAATATCTAGTTAATTTATTGTGGATAAATGTATTTTCAATTGTCTGAAGTCTTATTTAACAACAACTTATGTTTTTTTTTTAATTTGAAATGATTTACCCCATCAATGAAAAATGTTAATACTAACGTAATAATTGAGTTCTAAATTCTAGTTTTCTGAATATCTAGTTAATTTATTGTGGATAAATGTATTTTCAATTGTCTGAAGTCTTATTTAACAACAACTTATGTTTTTTTTTTTAATTTGAAATGATGTACCCCAACAATGAATAACGTTAATATTAACGTAATTATTGACTTCTAAATTCTAGTTTTGCGTACAACTAATCTATCTATAGATGACTAATGTATTTGCAATTGTCTGAAGTCTAATTCATCAACAACTTATGTGTTTTTTTTATTTGAAATAATTTACCCCATCAATGAAAAATGTTAATATTAACGTAATTTTTTAGTTTTAAATTCTGGTTTTTCTGATCATCTAGTTTATGTATAGTAGATAAATGTATTTGCAATTGCCTGAAGTCTTATTCAACAACAACTTATGTGTTTTTTTTATTTGAAATGATTTACCCCATCAATGAAAAATGTTAATATTAACGTAATTTTTGAGTTTTAAATTCTGGTTTTTCTGATCATCTAGTTTATGTATAGTGGATAAATGTATTTGCAATTGTCTGAAGTCTTATTCATCAACATATTATGTTTTTTTTTTAATTTGAAATGATGTACCCCAACAATGAATAATGTTAATATCAACGTATTTATTGACTTTTAAATTCTAGTTTTGCATACAACTAATCTATCTATAGGTGAGTAATGTATTTGCAATTGTCTGAAGTCTTATTCAACAACAACTTATGTGTTTTTTTTATTTGAAATGATTTACCCCATCAATGAAAAATGTTAATACTAACGTAATAATTGAGTTCTAAATTCTAGTTTTCTGAATATCTAGTTAATTTATTGTGGATAAATGTATTTTCAATTGTCTGAAGTCTTATTTAACAACAACTTATGTTTTTTTTTTAATTTGAAATGATGTACCCCAACAATGAATAACGTTAATATTAACGTAATTATTGACTTCTAAATTCTAGTTTTGCGTACAACTAATCTATCTATAGGTGACTAATGTATTTGCAATTGCCTGAAGTCTTATTCAACAACAACTTATGTGTTTTTTTTTATTTGAAATGATTTACCTCATCAATGAAAAATGTTAATATTAACGTAATAATTGAATTCTAAATTCTAGTTTTCTGAACATCTAGTTAATTTATTGTGGATAAATGTATTTGCAATTGTCTGAAGCCTTCTTCATCAACATATAATGTTTTTTTTTAATTTGAAATGATGTACCCCAACAATGAATAATGTTAATATCAACGTATTTATTGACTTCTAAATTCTAGTTTTGCGTACAACTAATCTATCTATAGATGACTAATGTATTTGCAATTGTCTGAAGTCTTATTCATCAACAACTTATGTGTTTTTTTTTATTTGAAATGATTTACCCCATCAATGAAAAATGTTAATATTAACGTAATTTTTGAGTTTTAAATTCTGGTTTTTCTGATCATCTAGTTTATGTATAGTAGATAAATGTATTTGCAATTGCCTGAAGTCTTATTCAACAACAACTTATGTGTTTTTTTTATTTGAAATGATTTACCCCATCAATGAAAAATGTTTTATTAACGTAATAATTGAGTTCTAAATTCAAGTTTTCTGAACACCTAGTTAATTTATAGTGGATAAATGTATTTGCAATTGTCTGAAGTCTTCTTCATCAACATATTATGTTTTTTTTTTAATTTGAAATGATGTACCCCAACAATGAATAATGTTAATATCAACGTATTTATTGACTTCTAAATTCTAGTTTTGCGTACAACTAATCTATCTATAGGTGACTAATGTATTTGCAATTGTCTGAAGTCTTATTCATCAACATATTATGTTTATTCTTTAATTTGAAATGATGTAACCCAACAATGAATAATGTTAATATTAACGTAATTTTTGAGTTTTAAATTCTGGTTTTTCTGATCATCTAGTTTATGTATAGTGGATAAATGTATTTGCAATTGTCTGAAGTCTTATTCATCAACATATTATGTTTTTTTTTTAATTTGAAATGATGTACCCCAACAATGAATAATGTTAATATCAACGTATTTATTGACTTTTAAATTCTAGTTTTGCGTACAACTAATCTATCTATAGGTGAGTAATGTATTTGCAATTGTCTGAAGTCTTATTCAACAACAACTTATGTGTTTTTTTTATTTGAAATGATTTACCCCATCAATGAAAAATGTTATTACTAACGTAATAATTGAGTTCTAAATTCTAGTTTTCTGAATATCTAGTTAATTTATTGTGGATAAATGTATTTTCAATTGTCTGAAGTCTTATTTAACAACAACTTATGTGTTTTTTTTATTTGAAAAGATTTACCCCATCAATGAAAAATGTTTTATTAACGTAATAATTGAGTTCTAAATTCTAGTTTTCTGAACACCTAGTTAATTTATAGTGGATAAATGTATTTGCAATTGTCTGAAGTCTTCTTCATCAACATATTATGTTTTTTTTTTAATTTGAAATGATGTACCCCAACAATGAATAATGTTAATATCAACGTATTTATTGACTTCTAAATTCTAGTTTTGTGTACAACTAATCTATCTATAGATGACTAATGTATTTGCAATTGTCTGAAGTCTTATTCATCAACAACTTATGTGTTTTTTTTATTTGAAATGATTTACCCCATCAATGAAAAATGTTAATACTAACGTAATAATTGAGTTTTAAATTCTGGTTTTTCTGATCATCTAGTTTATGTATAGTAGATAAATGTATTTGCAATTACCTGAAGTCTTATTCAACAACAACTTATGTGTTTTTTTTATTTGAAATGATTTACCCCATCAATGAAAAATGTTAAGACTAACGTAATAATTGAGTTCTAAATTCTAGTTTTCTGAATATCTAGTTAATTTATTGTGGATAAATGTATTTTCAATTGTCTGAAGTCTTATTTAACAACAACTTATGTTTTTTTTTTAATTTGAAATGATGTACCCCAACAATGAATAACGTTAATATTAACGTAATTATTGACTTCTAAATTCTAGTTTTGCGTACAACTAATCTATCTATAGATGACTAATGTATTTGCAATTGTCTGAAGTCTAATTCATCAACAACTTATGTGTTTTTTTTATTTGAAATAATTTACCCCATCAATGAAAAATGTTAATATTAACGTAATTTTTTAGTTTTAAATTCTGGTTTTTCTGATCATCTAGTTTATGTATAGTAGATAAATGTATTTGCAATTGCCTGAAGTCTTATTCAACAACAACTTATGTGTTTTTTTTATTTGAAATGATTTACCCCATCAATGAAAAATGTTAATATTAACGTAATTTTTGAGTTTTAAATTCTGGTTTTTCTGATCATCTAGTTTATGTATAGTGGATAAATGTATTTGCAATTGTCTGAAGTCTTATTCATCAACATATTATGTTTTTTTTTTAATTTGAAATGATGTACCCCAACAATGAATAATGTTAATATCAACGTATTTATTGACTTCTAAATTCTAGTTTTGCGTACAACTAATCTATCTATAGGTGACTAATGTATTTGCAATTGTCTGAAGTCTTATTCATCAACATATTATGTTTATTCTTTAATTTGAAATGATGTAACCCAACAATGAATAATGTTAATATTAACGTAATTTTTGAGTTTTAAATTCTGGTTTTTCTGATCATCTAGTTTATGTATAGTGGATAAATGTATTTGCAATTGTCTGAAGTCTTATTCATCAACATATTATGTTTTTTTTTTAATTTGAAATGATGTACCCCAACAATGAATAATGTTAATATCAACGTATTTATTGACTTTTAAATTCTAGTTTTGCGTACAACTAATCTATCTATAGGTGAGTAATGTATTTGCAATTGTCTGAAGTCTTATTCAACAACAACTTATGTGTTTTTTTTATTTGAAATGATTTACCCCATCAATGAAAAATGTTAATACTAACGTAATAATTGAGTTCTAAATTCTAGTTTTCTGAATATCTAGTTAATTTATTGTGGATAAATGTATTTTCAATTGTCTGAAGTCTTATTTAACAACAACTTATGTTTTTTTTTTAATTTGAAATGATGTACCCCAACAATGAATAACGTTAATATTAACGTAATTATTGACTTCTAAATTCTAGTTTTGCGTACAACTAATCTATCTATAGGTGACTAATGTATTTGCAATTGCCTGAAGTCTTATTCAACAACAACTTATGTGTTTTTTTTATTTGAAATGATTTACCCCATCAATGAAAAATGTTAATATTAACGTAATAATTGAATTCTAAATTCTAGTTTTCTGAACATCTAGTTAATTTATAGTGGATAAATGTATTTGCAATTGTCTGAAGTCTTCTTCATCAACATATTATGTTTTTTTTTTAATTTGAAATGATGTACCCCAACAATGAATAATGTTAATATCAACGTATTTATTGACTTCTAAATTCTAGTTTTGCGTACAACTAATCTATCTATAGATGACTAATGTATTTGCAATTGTCTGAAGTCTTATTCATCAACAACTTATGTGTTTTTTTTATTTGAAATGATTTACCCCATCAAAGAAAAATGTTAATATTAACGTAATTTTTGAGTTTTAAATTCTGGTTTTTCTGATCATCTAGTTTATGTATAGTAGATAAATGTATTTGCAATTACCTGAAGTCTTATTCAACAACAACTTATGTGTTTTTTTTATTTGAAATGATTTACCCCATCAATGAAAAATGTTAAGACTAACGTAATAATTGAGTTCTAAATTCTAGTTTTCTGAATATCTAGTTAATTTATTGTGGATAAATGTATTTTCAATTGTCTGAAGTCTTATTTAACAACAACTTATGTTTTTTTTTTAATTTGAAATGATGTACCCCAACAATGAATAACGTTAATATTAACGTAATTATTGACTTCTAAATTCTAGTTTTGCGTACAACTAATCTATCTATAGGTGACTAATGTATTTGCAATTGCCTGAAGTCTTATTCAACAACAACTTATGTGTTTTTTTTATTTGAAATGATTTACCCCATCAATGAAAAATGTTAATACTAACGTAATAATTGAGTTCTAAATTCTAGTTTTCTGAATATCTAGTTAATTTATTGTGGATGAATGTATTTTCAATTGTCTGAAGTCTTATTTAACAACAACTTATGTTTTTTTTTTAATTTGAAACGATGTACCCCAACAATGAATAACGTTAATATTAACGTAATTATTGACTTCTAAATTCTAGTTTTGCGTACAACTAATCTATCTATAGGTGACTAATGTATTTGCAATTGCCTGAAGTCTTATTCAACAACAACTTATGTGTTTTTTTTATTTGAAATGATTTACCCCATCAATGAAAAATGTTAATATTAACGTAATAATTGAATTCTAAATTCTAGTTTTCTGAACATCTAGTTAATTTATAGTGGATAAATGTATTTGCAATTGTCTGAAGTCTTCTTCATCAACATATTATGTTTTTTTTTTAATTTGAAATGATGTACCCCAACAATGAATAATGTTAATATCAACGTATTTATTGACTTCTAAATTCTAGTTTTGCGTACAACTAATCTATCTATAGATGACTAATGTATTTGCAATAAATTGTCTGAAGTCTTATTCATCAACAACTTATGTGTTTTTTTTTATTTGAAATGATTTACCCCATCAATGAAAAATGTTAATATTAACGTAATTTTTGAGTTTTAAATTCTGGTTTTTCTGATCATCTAGTTTATGTATAGTAGATAAATGTATTTGCAATTGCCTGAAGTCTTATTCAACAACAACTTATGTGTTTTTTTTATTTGAAATGATTTACCCCATCAATGAAAAATGTTTTATTAACGTAATAATTGAGTTCTAAATTCTAGTTTTCTGAACACCTAGTTAATTTATAGTGGATAAATGTATTTGCAATTGTCTGAAGTCTTCTTCATCAACATATTATGTTTTTTTTTTAATTTGAAATGATGTACCCCAACAATGAATAATGTTAATATCAACGTATTTATTGACTTTTAAATTCTAGTTTTGCGTACAACTAATCTATCTATAGGTGAGTAATGTATTTGCAATTGTCTGAAGTCTTATTCAACAACAACTTATGTGTTTTTTTTATTTGAAATGATTTACCCCATCAATGAAAAATGTTAATACTAACGTAATAATTGAGTTCTAAATTCTAGTTTTCTGAATATCTAGTTAATTTATTGTGGATAAATGTATTTTCAATTGTCTGAAGTCTTATTTAACAACAACTTATGTTTTTTTTTTAATTTGAAATGATGTACCCCAACAATGAATAACGTTAATATTAACGTAATTATTGACTTCTAAATTCTAGTTTTGCGTACAACTAATCTATCTATAGGTGACTAATGTATTTGCAATTGCCTGAAGTCTTATTCAACAACAACTTATGTGTTTTTTTTATTTGAAATGATTTACCCCATCAATGAAAAATGTTAATATTAACGTAATAATTGAATTCTAAATTCTAGTTTTCTGAACATCTAGTTAATTTATAGTGGATAAATGTATTTGCAATTGTCTGAAGCCTTCTTCATCAACATATAATGTTTTTTTTTTAATTTGAAATGATGTACCCCAACAATGAATAATGTTAATATCAACGTATTTATTGACTTCTAAATTCTAGTTTTGCGTACGACTAATCTATCTATAGATGACTAATGTATTTGCAATTGTCTGAAGTCTTATTCATCAACAACTTATGTGTTTTTTTTTATTTGAAATGATTTACCCCATCAATGAAAAATGTTAATATTAACGTAATTTTTGAGTTTTAAATTCTGGTTTTTCTGATCATCTAGTTAATGTATAGTAGATAAATGTATTTGCAATTGCCTGAAGTCTTATTCAACAACAACTTATGTGTTTTTTTTATTTGAAAAGATTTACCCCATCAATGAAAAATGTTTTATTAACGTAATAATTGAGTTCTAAATTCTAGTTTTCTGAACACCTAGTTAATTTATAGTGGATAAATGTATTTGCAATTGTCTGAAGTCTTCTTCATCAACATATTATGTTTTTTTTTTAATTTGAAATGATGTACCCCAACAATGAATAATGTTAATATCAACGTATTTATTGACTTTTAAATTCTAGTTTTGCGTACAACTAATCTATCTATAGGTGAGTAATGTATTTGCAATTGTCTGAAGTCTTATTCAACAACAACTTATGTGTTTTTTTTATTTGAAATGATTTACCCCATCAATGAAAAATGTTAATACTAACGTAATAATTGAGTTCTAAATTCTAGTTTTCTGAATATCTAGTTAATTTATTGTGGATAAATGTATTTTCAATTGTCTGAAGTCTTATTTAACAACAACTTATGTTTTTTTTTTAATTTGAAATGATGTACCCCAACAATGAATAACGTTAATATTAACGTAATTATTGACTTCTAAATTCTAGTTTTGCGTACAACTAATCTATCTATAGGTGACTAATGTATTTGCAATTGCCTGAAGTCTTATTCAACAACAACTTATGTGTTTTTTTTATTTGAAATGATTTACCCCATCAATGAAAAATGTTAATATTAACGTAATAATTGAATTCTAAATTCTAGTTTTCTGAACATCTAGTTAATTTATAGTGGATAAATGTATTTGCAATTGTCTGAAGCCTTCTTCATCAACATATAATGTTTTTTTTTTAATTTGAAATGATGTACCCCAACAATGAATAATGTTAATATCAACGTATTTATTGACTTCTAAATTCTAGTTTTGCGTACGACTAATCTATCTATAGATGACTAATGTATTTGCAATTGTCTGAAGTCTTATTCATCAACAACTTATGTGTTTTTTTTTATTTGAAATGATTTACCCCATCAATGAAAAATGTTAATATTAACGTAATTTTTGAGTTTTAAATTCTGGTTTTTCTGATCATCTAGTTAATGTATAGTAGATAAATGTATTTGCAATTGCCTGAAGTCTTATTCAACAACAACTTATGTGTTTTTTTTATTTGAAAAGATTTACCCCATCAATGAAAAATGTTTTATTAACGTAATAATTGAGTTCTAAATTCTAGTTTTCTGAACACCTAGTTAATTTATAGTGGATAAATGTATTTGCAATTGTCTGAAGTCTTCTTCATCAACATATTATGTTTTTTTTTTAATTTGAAATGATGTACCCCAACAATGAATAATGTTAATATCAACGTATTTATTGACTTCTAAATTCTAGTTTTGCGTACAACTAATCTATCTATAGGTGACTAATGTATTTGCAATTGTCTGAAGTCTTATTCATCAACATATTATGTTTATTCTTTAATTTGAAATGATGTAACCCAACAATGAATAATGTTAATATTAACGTAATTTTTGAGTTTTAAATTCTGGTTTTTCTGATCATCTAGTTTATGTATAGTGGATAAATGTATTTGCAATTGTCTGAAGTCTTATTCATCAACATATTATGTTTTTTTTTTAATTTGAAATGATGTACCCCAACAATGAATAATGTTAATATCAACGTATTTATTGACTTCTAAATTCTAGTTTTGCGTACAACTAATCTATCTATAGGTGAGTAATGTATTTGCAATTGCCTGAAGTCTTATTCAACAACAACTTATGTGTTTTTTTTATTTGAAATGATTTACCCCATCAATGAAAAATGTTAATATTAACGTAATAATTGAATTCTAAATTCTAGTTTTCTGAACATCTAGTTAATTTATAGTGGATAAATGTATTTGCAATTGTCTGAAGTCTTCTTCATCAACATATTATGTTTTTTTTTTAATTTGAAATGATGTACCCCAACAATGAATAATGTTAATATCAACGTATTTATTGACTTCTAAATTCTAGTTTTGCGTACAACTAATCTATCTATAGATGACTAATGTATTTGCAATTGTCTGAAGTCTTATTCATCAACAACTTATGTGTTTTTTTTATTTGAAATGATTTACCCCATCAAAGAAAAATGTTAATATTAACGTAATTTTTGAGTTTTAAATTCTGGTTTTTCTGATCATCTAGTTTATGTATAGTAGATAAATGTATTTGCAATTACCTGAAGTCTTATTCAACAACAACTTATGTGTTTTTTTTATTTGAAATGATTTACCCCATCAATGAAAAATGTTAAGACTAACGTAATAATTGAGTTCTAAATTCTAGTTTTCTGAATATCTAGTTAATTTATTGTGGATAAATGTATTTTCAATTGTCTGAAGTCTTATTTAACAACAACTTATGTTTTTTTTTTAATTTGAAATGATGTACCCCAACAATGAATAACGTTAATATTAACATAATTATTGACTTCTAAATTCTAGTTTTGCGTACAACTAATCTATCTATAGGTGACTAATGTATTTGCAATTGCCTGAAGTCTTATTCAACAACAACTTATGTGTTTTTTTTATTTGAAATGATTTACCCCATCAATGAAAAATGTTAATACTAACGTAATAATTGAGTTCTAAATTCTAGTTTTCTGAATATCTAGTTAATTTATTGTGGATGAATGTATTTTCAATTGTCTGAAGTCTTATTTAACAACAACTTATGTTTTTTTTTTAATTTGAAACGATGTACCCCAACAATGAATAACGTTAATATTAACGTAATTATTGACTTCTAAATTCTAGTTTTGCGTACAACTAATCTATCTATAGGTGACTAATGTATTTGCAATTGCCTGAAGTCTTATTCAACAACAACTTATGTGTTTTTTTTATTTGAAATGATTTACCCCATCAATGAAAAATGTTAATATTAACGTAATAATTGAATTCTAAATTCTAGTTTTCTGAACATCTAGTTAATTTATTTTGGATAAATGTATTTGCAATTGTCTGAAGTCTTCTTCATCAACATATTATGTTTTTTTTTTTAATTTGAAATGATGTACCCCAACAATGAATAATGTTAATATCAACGTATTTATTGACTTCTAAATTCTAGTTTTGCGTACAACTAATCTATCTATAGATGACTAATGTATTTGCAATTGTCTGAAGTCTTATTCATCAACAACTTATGTGTTTTTTTTATTTGAAATGATTTACCCCATCAATGAAAAATGTTAATACTAACGTAATAATTGAGTTTTAAATTCTGGTTTTTCTGATCATCTAGTTTATGTATAGTAGATAAATGTATTTGCAATTACCTGAAGTCTTATTCAACAACAACTTATGTGTTTTTTTTATTTGAAATGATTTACCCCATCAATGAAAAATGTTAAGACTAACGTAATAATTGAGTTCTAAATTCTAGTTTTCTGAATATCTAGTTAATTTATTGTGGATAAATGTATTTTCAATTGTCTGAAGTCTTATTTAACAACAACTTTTTTTTTTTTTTTTTATTTGAAATGATGTACCCCAACAATGAATAACGTTAATATTAACGTAATTTTTGACTTCTAAATTCTAGTTTTGCGTACAACTAATCTATCTATAGGTGACTAATGTATTTGCAATTGCCTGAAGTCTTATTCAACAACAACTTATGTGTTTTTTTTATTTGAAATGATTTACCCCATCAATGAAAAATGTTAATATTAACGTAATAATTGAATTCTAAATTCTAGTTTTCTGACCATCTAGTTAATTTATAGTGGATAAATGTATTTGCAATTGTCTGAAGTCTTCTTCATCAACATATTATGTTTTTTTTTTAATTTGAAATGATGTACCCCAACAATGAATAATGTTAATATCAACGTATTTATTGACTTCTAAATTCTAGTTTTGCGTACAACTAATCTATCTATAGATGACTAATGTATTTGCAATTGTCTGAAGTCTAATTCATCAACAACTTATGTGTTTTTTTTATTTGAAATAATTTACCCCATCAATGAAAAATGTTAATATTAACGTAATTTTTTAGTTTTAAATTCTGGTTTTTCTGATCATCTAGTTTATGTATAGTAGATAAATGTATTTGCAATTGCCTGAAGTCTTATTCAACAACAACTTATGTGTTTTTTTTATTTGAAATGATTTACCCCATCAATGAAAAATGTTAATATTAACGTAATAATTGAATTCTAAATTCTAGTTTTCTGAACATCTAATTAATTTATAGTGGATAAATGTATTTGCAATTGTCTGAAGTCTTCTTCATCAACATATTATGTTTTTTTTTTAATTTGAAATGATGTACCCCAACAATGAATAATGTTAATATCAACGTATTTATTGACTTCTAAATTCTAGTTTTGCGTACAACTAATCTATCTATAGGTGACTAATGTATTTGCAATTGTCTGAAGTCTTATTCATCAACATATTATGTTTATTCTTTAATTTGAAATGATGTAACCCAACAATGAATAATGTTAATATTAACGTAATTTTTGAGTTCGAAATTCTGGTTATTCAGATCATCTAGTTTATGTATAGTGGATAAATGTATTTGCAATTGTCTGAAGTCTTATTCATCAACATATTATGTTTTTTTTTTAATTTGAAATGATGTAACCCAACAATGAATAATGATAATATTAACGTAATTTTTGTGTTCTATATTCTAGTTTTGGGTTCAACTAATCTAACTAAAGGTGACTAATGTATTTGCAATTGTCTGAAGTCTTATTCAACAACAACTTATGTGTTTTTTTTATTTGAAATGATTTACCCCATCAATGAAAAATGTTAATACTAACGTAATAATTGAGTTCTATATTCTAGTTTTCTGAATATCTAGTTAATTTATTGTGGATAAATGTATTTTCAATTGTCTGAAGTCTTATTTAACAACAACTTATGTTTTTTTTTTAATTTGAAATGATGTACCCCAACAATGAATAACGTTAATATTAACGTAATTATTGACTTCTAAATTCTAGTTTTGCGTACAACTAATCTATCCATAGGTGACTAATGTATTTGCAATTGCCTGAAGTCTTATTCAACAACAACTTATGTGTTTTTTTTATTTGAAATGATTTACCCCATCAATGAAAAATGTTAATATTAACGTAATAATTGAATTCTAAATTCTAGTTTTCTGAACATCTAGTTAATTTATAGTGGATAAATGTATTTGCAATTGTCTGAAGTCTTCTTCATCAACATATTATGTTTTTTTTTTAATTTGAAATGATGTACCCCAACAATGAATAATGTTAATATCAACGTATTTATTGACTTCTAAATTCTAGTTTTGCGTACAACTAATCTATCTATAGATGACTAATGTATTTGCAATTGTCTGAATTCTTATTCATCAACAACTTATGTGTTTTTTTTATTTGAAATGATTTACCCAATCAATGAAAAATGTTAATATTAACGTAATTTTTGAGTTTTAAATTCTGGTTTTTCTGATCATCTAGTTTATGTATAGTAGATAAATGTATTTGCAATTACCTGAAGTCTTATTCAACAACAACTTATGTGTTTTTTTTATTTGAAAAGATTTACCCCATCAATGAAAAATGTTTTATTAACGTAATAATTGAGTTCTAAATTCTAGTTTTCTGAACACCTAGTTAATTTATAGTGGATAAATGTATTTGCAATTGTCTGAAGTCTTCTTCATCAACATATTATGTTTTTTTTTTAATTTGAAATGATGTACCCCAACAATGAATAATGTTAATATCAACGTATTTATTGACTTCTAAATTCTAGTTTTGCGTACAACTAATCTATCTATAGGTGACTAATGTATTTGCAATTGTCTGAAGTCTTATTCATCAACATATTATGTTTATTCTTTAATTTGAAATGATGTAACCCAACAATGAATAATGTTAATATTAACGTAATTTTTGAGTTTTAAATTCTGGTTTTTCTGATCATCTAGTTTATGTATAGTGGATAAATGTATTTGCAATTGTCTGAAGTCTTATTCATCAACATATTATGTTTTTTTTTTAATTTGAAATGATGTACCCCAACAATGAATAATGTTAATATCAACGTATTTATTGACTTTTAAATTCTAGTTTTGCGTACAACTAATCTATCTATAGGTGAGTAATGTATTTGCAATTGTCTGAAGTCTTATTCAACAACAACTTATGTGTTTTTTTTATTTGAAATGATTTACCCCATCAATGAAAAATGTTAATACTAACGTAATAATTGAGTTCTAAATTCTAGTTTTCTGAATATCTAGTTAATTTATTGTGGATAAATGTATTTTCAATTGTCTGAAGTCTTATTTAACAACAACTTATGTTTTTTTTTTAATTTGAAATGATGTACCCCAACAATGAATAACGTTAATATTAACGTAATTATTGACTTCTAAATTCTAGTTTTGCGTACAACTAATCTATCTATAGGTGACTAATGTATTTGCAATTGCCTGAAGTCTTATTCAACAACAACTTATGTGTTTTTTTTATTTGAAATGATTTACCCCATCAATGAAAAATGTTAATATTAACGTAATAATTGAATTCTAAATTCTAGTTTTCTGAACATCTAGTTAATTTATAGTGGATAAATGTATTTGCAATTGTCTGAAGTCTTCTTCATCAACATATTATGTTTTTTTTTTAATTTGAAATGATGTACCCCAACAATGAATAATGTTAATATCAACGTATTTATTGACTTCTAAATTCTAGTTTTGCGTACAACTAATCTATCTATAGATGACTAATGTATTTGCAATTGTCTGAAGTCTTATTCATCAACAACTTATGTGTTTTTTTTATTTGAAATGATTTACCCCATCAAAGAAAAATGTTAATATTAACGTAATTTTTGAGTTTTAAATTCTGGTTTTTCTGATCATCTAGTTTATGTATAGTAGATAAATGTATTTGCAATTACCTGAAGTCTTATTCAACAACAACTTATGTGTTTTTTTTATTTGAAATGATTTACCCCATCAATGAAAAATGTTAAGACTAACGTAATAATTGAGTTCTAAATTCTAGTTTTCTGAATATCTAGTTAATTTATTGTGGATAAATGTATTTTCAATTGTCTGAAGTCTTATTTAACAACAACTTATGTTTTTTTTTTAATTTGAAATGATGTACCCCAACAATGAATAACGTTAATATTAACGTAATTATTGACTTCTAAATTCTAGTTTTGCGTACAACTAATCTATCTATAGGTGACTAATGTATTTGCAATTGCCTGAAGTCTTATTCAACAACAACTTATGTGTTTTTTTTATTTGAAATGATTTACCCCATCAATGAAAAATGTTAATACTAACGTAATAATTGAGTTCTAAATTCTAGTTTTCTGAATATCTAGTTAATTTATTGTGGATGAATGTATTTTCAATTGTCTGAAGTCTTATTTAACAACAACTTATGTTTTTTTTTTAATTTGAAACGATGTACCCCAACAATGAATAACGTTAATATTAACGTAATTATTGACTTCTAAATTCTAGTTTTGCGTACAACTAATCTATCTATAGGTGACTAATGTATTTGCAATTGCCTGAAGTCTTATTCAACAACAACTTATGTGTTTTTTTTATTTGAAATGATTTACCCCATCAATGAAAAATGTTAATATTAACGTAATAATTGAATTCTAAATTCTAGTTTTCTGAACATCTAGTTAATTTATAGTGGATAAATGTATTTGCAATTGTCTGAAGTCTTCTTCATCAACATATTATGTTTTTTTTTTAATTTGAAATGATGTACCCCAACAATGAATAATGTTAATATCAACGTATTTATTGACTTCTAAATTCTAGTTTTGCGTACAACTAATCTATCTATAGATGACTAATGTATTTGCAATAAATTGTCTGAAGTCTTATTCATCAACAACTTATGTGTTTTTTTTTATTTGAAATGATTTACCCCATCAATGAAAAATGTTAATATTAACGTAATTTTTGAGTTTTAAATTCTGGTTTTTCTGATCATCTAGTTTATGTATAGTAGATAAATGTATTTGCAATTGCCTGAAGTCTTATTCAACAACAACTTATGTGTTTTTTTTATTTGAAATGATTTACCCCATCAATGAAAAATGTTTTATTAACGTAATAATTGAGTTCTAAATTCTAGTTTTCTGAACACCTAGTTAATTTATAGTGGATAAATGTATTTGCAATTGTCTGAAGTCTTCTTCATCAACATATTATGTTTTTTTTTTAATTTGAAATGATGTACCCCAACAATGAATAATGTTAATATCAACGTATTTATTGACTTTTAAATTCTAGTTTTGCGTACAACTAATCTATCTATAGGTGAGTAATGTATTTGCAATTGTCTGAAGTCTTATTCAACAACAACTTATGTGTTTTTTTTATTTGAAATGATTTACCCCATCAATGAAAAATGTTAATACTAACGTAATAATTGAGTTCTAAATTCTAGTTTTCTGAATATCTAGTTAATTTATTGTGGATAAATGTATTTTCAATTGTCTGAAGTCTTATTTAACAACAACTTATGTTTTTTTTTTAATTTGAAATGATGTACCCCAACAATGAATAACGTTAATATTAACGTAATTATTGACTTCTAAATTCTAGTTTTGCGTACAACTAATCTATCTATAGGTGACTAATGTATTTGCAATTGCCTGAAGTCTTATTCAACAACAACTTATGTGTTTTTTTTATTTGAAATGATTTACCCCATCAATGAAAAATGTTAATATTAACGTAATAATTGAATTCTAAATTCTAGTTTTCTGAACATCTAGTTAATTTATAGTGGATAAATGTATTTGCAATTGTCTGAAGCCTTCTTCATCAACATATAATGTTTTTTTTTTTAATTTGAAATGATGTACCCCAACAATGAATAATGTTAATATCAACGTATTTATTGACTTCTAAATTCTAGTTTTGCGTACGACTAATCTATCTATAGATGACTAATGTATTTGCAATTGTCTGAAGTCTTATTCATCAACAACTTATGTGTTTTTTTTTATTTGAAATGATTTACCCCATCAATGAAAAATGTTAATATTAACGTAATTTTTGAGTTTTAAATTCTGGTTTTTCTGATCATCTAGTTAATGTATAGTAGATAAATGTATTTGCAATTGCCTGAAGTCTTATTCAACAACAACTTATGTGTTTTTTTTTATTTGAAAAGATTTACCCCATCAATGAAAAATGTTTTATTAACGTAATAATTGAGTTCTAAATTCTAGTTTTCTGAACACCTAGTTAATTTATAGTGGATAAATGTATTTGCAATTGTCTGAAGTCTTCTTCATCAACATATTATGTTTTTTTTTTTAATTTGAAATGATGTACCCCAACAATGAATAATGTTAATATCAACGTATTTATTGACTTTTAAATTCTAGTTTTGCGTACAACTAATCTATCTATAGGTGAGTAATGTATTTGCAATTGTCTGAAGTCTTATTCAACAACAACTTATGTGTTTTTTTTTATTTGAAATGATTTACCCCATCAATGAAAAATGTTAATACTAACGTAATAATTGAGTTCTAAATTCTAGTTTTCTGAATATCTAGTTAATTTATTGTGGATAAATGTATTTTCAATTGTCTGAAGTCTTATTTAACAACAACTTATGTTTTTTTTTTAATTTGAAATGATGTACCCCAACAATGAATAACGTTAATATTAACGTAATTATTGACTTCTAAATTCTAGTTTTGCGTACAACTAATCTATCTATAGGTGACTAATGTATTTGCAATTGCCTGAAGTCTTATTCAACAACAACTTATGTGTTTTTTTTATTTGAAATGATTTACCCCATCAATGAAAAATGTTAATATTAACGTAATAATTGAATTCTAAATTCTAGTTTTCTGAACATCTAGTTAATTTATAGTGGATAAATGTATTTGCAATTGTCTGAAGCCTTCTTCATCAACATATAATGTTTTTTTTTTAATTTGAAATGATGTACCCCAACAATGAATAATGTTAATATCAACGTATTTATTGACTTCTAAATTCTAGTTTTGCGTACGACTAATCTATCTATAGATGACTAATGTATTTGCAATTGTCTGAAGTCTTATTCATCAACAACTTATGTGTTTTTTTTTATTTGAAATGATTTACCCCATCAATGAAAAATGTTAATATTAACGTAATTTTTTGAGTTTTAAATTCTGGTTTTTCTGATCATCTAGTTAATGTATAGTAGATAAATGTATTTGCAATTGCCTGAAGTCTTATTCAACAACAACTTATGTGTTTTTTTTTATTTGAAAAGATTTACCCCATCAATGAAAAATGTTTTATTAACGTAATAATTGAGTTCTAAATTCTAGTTTTCTGAACACCTAGTTAATTTATAGTGGATAAATGTATTTGCAATTGTCTGAAGTCTTCTTCATCAACATATTATGTTTTTTTTTTTAATTTGAAATGATGTACCCCAACAATGAATAATGTTAATATCAACGTATTTATTGACTTCTAAATTCTAGTTTTGCGTACAACTAATCTATCTATAGGTGACTAATGTATTTGCAATTGTCTGAAGTCTTATTCATCAACATATTATGTTTATTCTTTAATTTGAAATGATGTAACCCAACAATGAATAATGTTAATATTAACGTAATTTTTGAGTTTTAAATTCTGGTTTTTCTGATCATCTAGTTTATGTATAGTGGATAAATGTATTTGCAATTGTCTGAAGTCTTATTCATCAACATATTATGTTTTTTTTTTAATTTGAAATGATGTACCCCAACAATGAATAATGTTAATATCAACGTATTTATTGACTTCTAAATTCTAGTTTTGCGTACAACTAATCTATCTATAGGTGAGTAATGTATTTGCAATTGCCTGAAGTCTTATTCAACAACAACTTATGTGTTTTTTTTATTTGAAATGATTTACCCCATCAATGAAAAATGTTAATATTAACGTAATAATTGAATTCTAAATTCTAGTTTTCTGAACATCTAGTTAATTTATAGTGGATAAATGTATTTGCAATTGTCTGAAGTCTTCTTCATCAACATATTATGTTTTTTTTTTAATTTGAAATGATGTACCCCAACAATGAATAATGTTAATATCAACGTATTTATTGACTTCTAAATTCTAGTTTTGCGTACAACTAATCTATCTATAGATGACTAATGTATTTGCAATTGTCTGAAGTCTAATTCATCAACAACTTATGTGTTTTTTTTATTTGAAATGATTTACCCCATCAAAGAAAAATGTTAATATTAACGTAATTTTTGAGTTTTAAATTCTGGTTTTTCTGATCATCTAGTTTATGTATAGTAGATAAATGTATTTGCAATTACCTGAAGTCTTATTCAACAACAACTTATGTGTTTTTTTTATTTGAAATGATTTACCCCATCAATGAAAAATGTTAAGACTAACGTAATAATTGAGTTCTAAATTCTAGTTTTCTGAATATCTAGTTAATTTATTGTGGATAAATGTATTTTCAATTGTCTGAAGTCTTATTTAACAACAACTTATGTTTTTTTTTTAATTTGAAATGATGTACCCCAACAATGAATAACGTTAATATTAACATAATTATTGACTTCTAAATTCTAGTTTTGCGTACAACTAATCTATCTATAGGTGACTAATGTATTTGCAATTGCCTGAAGTCTTATTCAACAACAACTTATGTGTTTTTTTTATTTGAAATGATTTACCCCATCAATGAAAAATGTTAATACTAACGTAATAATTGAGTTCTAAATTCTAGTTTTCTGAATATCTAGTTAATTTATTGTGGATGAATGTATTTTCAATTGTCTGAAGTCTTATTTAACAACAACTTATGTTTTTTTTTTAATTTGAAACGATGTACCCCAACAATGAATAACGTTAATATTAACGTAATTATTGACTTCTAAATTCTAGTTTTGCGTACAACTAATCTATCTATAGGTGACTAATGTATTTGCAATTGCCTGAAGTCTTATTCAACAACAACTTATGTGTTTTTTTTATTTGAAATGATTTACCCCATCAATGAAAAATGTTAATATTAACGTAATAATTGAATTCTAAATTCTAGTTTTCTGAACATCTAGTTAATTTATTTTGGATAAATGTATTTGCAATTGTCTGAAGTCTTCTTCATCAACATATTATGTTTTTTTTTTTAATTTGAAATGATGTACCCCAACAATGAATAATGTTAATATCAACGTATTTATTGACTTCTAAATTCTAGTTTTGCGTACAACTAATCTATCTATAGATGACTAATGTATTTGCAATTGTCTGAAGTCTTATTCATCAACAACTTATGTGTTTTTTTTATTTGAAATGATTTACCCCATCAATGAAAAATGTTAATACTAACGTAATAATTGAGTTTTAAATTCTGGTTTTTCTGATCATCTAGTTTATGTATAGTAGATAAATGTATTTGCAATTACCTGAAGTCTTATTCAACAACAACTTATGTGTTTTTTTTATTTGAAATGATTTACCCCATCAATGAAAAATGTTAAGACTAACGTAATAATTGAGTTCTAAATTCTAGTTTTCTGAATATCTAGTTAATTTATTGTGGATAAATGTATTTTCAATTGTCTGAAGTCTTATTTAACAACAACTTTTTTTTTTTTTTTTTATTTGAAATGATGTACCCCAACAATGAATAACGTTAATATTAACGTAATTTTTGACTTCTAAATTCTAGTTTTGCGTACAACTAATCTATCTATAGGTGACTAATGTATTTGCAATTGCCTGAAGTCTTATTCAACAACAACTTATGTGTTTTTTTTATTTGAAATGATTTACCCCATCAATGAAAAATGTTAATATTAACGTAATAATTGAATTCTAAATTCTAGTTTTCTGACCATCTAGTTAATTTATAGTGGATAAATGTATTTGCAATTGTCTGAAGTCTTCTTCATCAACATATTATGTTTTTTTTTTAATTTGAAATGATGTACCCCAACAATGAATAATGTTAATATCAACGTATTTATTGACTTCTAAATTCTAGTTTTGCGTACAACTAATCTATCTATAGATGACTAATGTATTTGCAATTGTCTGAAGTCTAATTCATCAACAACTTATGTGTTTTTTTTATTTGAAATAATTTACCCCATCAATGAAAAATGTTAATATTAACGTAATTTTTTAGTTTTAAATTCTGGTTTTTCTGATCATCTAGTTTATGTATAGTAGATAAATGTATTTGCAATTGCCTGAAGTCTTATTCAACAACAACTTATGTGTTTTTTTTATTTGAAATGATTTACCCCATCAATGAAAAATGTTAATATTAACGTAATAATTGAATTCTAAATTCTAGTTTTCTGAACATCTAATTAATTTATAGTGGATAAATGTATTTGCAATTGTCTGAAGTCTTCTTCATCAACATATTATGTTTTTTTTTTAATTTGAAATGATGTACCCCAACAATGAATAATGTTAATATCAACGTATTTATTGACTTCTAAATTCTAGTTTTGCGTACAACTAATCTATCTATAGGTGACTAATGTATTTGCAATTGTCTGAAGTCTTATTCATCAACATATTATGTTTATTCTTTAATTTGAAATGATGTAACCCAACAATGAATAATGTTAATATTAACGTAATTTTTGAGTTCGAAATTCTGGTTATTCAGATCATCTAGTTTATGTATAGTGGATAAATGTATTTGCAATTGTCTGAAGTCTTATTCATCAACATATTATGTTTTTTTTTTAATTTGAAATGATGTAACCCAACAATGAATAATGATAATATTAACGTAATTTTTGTGTTCTATATTCTAGTTTTGGGTTCAACTAATCTAACTAAAGGTGACTAATGTATTTGCAATTGTCTGAAGTCTTATTCAACAACAACTTATGTGTTTTTTTTATTTGAAATGATTTACCCCATCAATGAAAAATGTTAATACTAACGTAATAATTGAGTTCTATATTCTAGTTTTCTGAATATCTAGTTAATTTATTGTGGATAAATGTATTTTCAATTGTCTGAAGTCTTATTTAACAACAACTTATGTTTTTTTTTTAATTTGAAATGATGTACCCCAACAATGAATAACGTTAATATTAACGTAATTATTGACTTCTAAATTCTAGTTTTGCGTACAACTAATCTATCCATAGGTGACTAATGTATTTGCAATTGCCTGAAGTCTTATTCAACAACAACTTATGTGTTTTTTTTATTTGAAATGATTTACCCCATCAATGAAAAATGTTAATATTAACGTAATAATTGAATTCTAAATTCTAGTTTTCTGAACATCTAGTTAATTTATAGTGGATAAATGTATTTGCAATTGTCTGAAGTCTTCTTCATCAACATATTATGTTTTTTTTTTAATTTGAAATGATGTACCCCAACAATGAATAATGTTAATATCAACGTATTTATTGACTTCTAAATTCTAGTTTTGCGTACAACTAATCTATCTATAGATGACTAATGTATTTGCAATTGTCTGAATTCTTATTCATCAACAACTTATGTGTTTTTTTTATTTGAAATGATTTACCCAATCAATGAAAAATGTTAATATTAACGTAATTTTTGAGTTTTAAATTCTGGTTTTTCTGATCATCTAGTTTATGTATAGTAGATAAATGTATTTGCAATTACCTGAAGTCTTATTCAACAACAACTTATGTGTTTTTTTTATTTGAAATGATTTACCCCATCAATGAAAAATGTTAATATTAACGTAATAATTGAATTCTAAATTCTAGTTTTCTGAACATCTAATTAATTTATAGTGGATAAATGTATTTGCAATTGTCTGAAGTCTTCTTCATCAACATATTATGTTTTTTTTTTAATTTGAAATGATGTACCCCAACAATGAATAATGTTAATATCAACGTATTTATTGACTTCTAAATTCTAGTTTTGCGTACAACTAATCTATCTATAGGTGACTAATGTATTTGCAATTGTCTGAAGTCTTATTCATCAACATATTATGTTTATTCTTTAATTTGAAATGATGTAACCCAACAATGAATAATGTTAATATTAACGTAATTTTTGAGTTCGAAATTCTGGTTATTCAGATCATCTAGTTTATGTATAGTGGATAAATGTATTTGCAATTGTCTGAAGTCTTATTCATCAACATATTATGTTTTTTTTTTAATTTGAAATGATGTAACCCAACAATGAATAATGATAATATTAACGTAATTTTTGTGTTCTATATTCTAGTTTTGGGTTCAACTAATCTAACTAAAGGTGACTAATGTATTTGCAATTGTCTGAAGTCTTATTCAACAACAACTTATGTGTTTTTTTTATTTGAAATGATTTACCCCATCAATGAAAAATGTTAATACTAACGTAATAATTGAGTTCTATATTCTAGTTTTCTGAATATCTAGTTAATTTATTGTGGATAAATGTATTTTCAATTGTCTGAAGTCTTATTTAACAACAACTTATGTTTTTTTTTTAATTTGAAATGATGTACCCCAACAATGAATAACGTTAATATTAACGTAATTATTGACTTCTAAATTCTAGTTTTGCGTACAACTAATCTATCCATAGGTGACTAATGTATTTGCAATTGCCTGAAGTCTTATTCAACAACAACTTATGTGTTTTTTTTATTTGAAATGATTTACCCCATCAATGAAAAATGTTAATATTAACGTAATAATTGAATTCTAAATTCTAGTTTTCTGAACATCTAGTTAATTTATAGTGGATAAATGTATTTGCAATTGTCTGAAGTCTTCTTCATCAACATATTATGTTTTTTTTTTAATTTGAAATGATGTACCCCAACAATGAATAATGTTAATATCAACGTATTTATTGACTTCTAAATTCTAGTTTTGCGTACAACTAATCTATCTATAGATGACTAATGTATTTGCAATTGTCTGAATTCTTATTCATCAACAACTTATGTGTTTTTTTTATTTGAAATGATTTACCCAATCAATGAAAAATGTTAATATTAACGTAATTTTTGAGTTTTAAATTCTGGTTTTTCTGATCATCTAGTTTATGTATAGTAGATAAATGTATTTGCAATTACCTGAAGTCTTATTCAACAACAACTTATGTGTTTTTTTTATTTGAAAAGATTTACCCCATCAATGAAAAATGTTTTATTAACGTAATAATTGAGTTCTAAATTCTAGTTTTCTGAACACCTAGTTAATTTATAGTGGATAAATGTATTTGCAATTGTCTGAAGTCTTCTTCATCAACATATTATGTTTTTTTTTTAATTTGAAATGATGTACCCCAACAATGAATAATGTTAATATCAACGTATTTATTGACTTCTAAATTCTAGTTTTGCGTACAACTAATCTATCTATAGGTGACTAATGTATTTGCAATTGTCTGAAGTCTTATTCATCAACATATTATGTTTATTCTTTAATTTGAAATGATGTAACCCAACAATGAATAATGTTAATATTAACGTAATTTTTGAGTTTTAAATTCTGGTTTTTCTGATCATCTAGTTTATGTATAGTGGATAAATGTATTTGCAATTGTCTGAAGTCTTATTCATCAACATATTATGTTTTTTTTTTTAATTTGAAATGATGTACCCCAACAATGAATAATGTTAATATCAACGTATTTATTGACTTCTAAATTCTAGTTTTGCGTACAACTAATCTATCTATAGGTGACTAATGTATTTGCAATTGCCTGAAGTCTTATTCAACAACAACTTATGTGTTTTTTTTATTTGAAATGATTTACCCCATCAATGAAAAATGTTAATATTAACGTAATAATTGAATTCTAAATTCTAGTTTTCTGAACATCTAGTTAATTTATTTTGGATAAATGTATTTGCAATTGTCTGAAGTCTTCTTCATCAACATATTATGTTTTTTTTTTAATTTGAAATGATGTACCCCAACAATGAATAATGTTAATATCAACGTATTTATTGACTTCTAAATTCTAGTTTTGCGTACAACTAATCTATCTATAGATGACTAATGTATTTGCAATTGTCTGAAGTCTAATTCATCAACAACTTATGTGTTTTTTTTTATTTGAAATAATTTACCCCATCAATGAAAAATGTTAATATTAACGTAATTTTTTAGTTTTAAATTCTGGTTTTTCTGATCATCTAGTTTATGTATAGTAGATAAATGTATTTGCAATTGCCTGAAGTCTTATTCAACAACAACTTATGTGTTTTTTTTATTTGAAATGATTTACCCCATCAATGAAAAATGTTAATATTAACGTAATTATTGAGTTCTAAATTCTAGTTTTCGGAACATCTAGTTAATTTATAGTGGATAAATGTATTTGCAATTGTCTGAAGTCTTCTTCATCAACATATTATGTTTTTTTTTAATTTGAAATGATGTACCCCAACAATGAATAATGTTAATATCAACGTATTTATTGACTTCTCAATTCTAGTTTTGCGTACAACTAATCTATCTATAGGTGACTAATGTATTTGCAATTGCCTGAAGTCTTATTCAACAACAACTTAAGTGTTTTTTTTATTTGAAATGATTTACCCCATCAATGAAAAACGTTAATATTAACGTAATAATTGAATTCTAAATTCTAGTTTTCTGAACATCTAATTAATTTATAGTGGATAAATGTATTTGCAATTGTCTGAAGTCTTCTTCATCAACATATTATGTTTTTTTTTTAATTTGAAATGATGTACCCCAACAATGAATAATGTTAATATCAACGTATTTATTGACTTCTAAATTCTAGTTTTGCGTACAACTAATCTATCTATAGGTGACTAATGTATTTGCAATTGTCTGAAGTCTTATTCATCAACATATTATGTTTATTCTTTAATTTGAAATGATGTAACCCAACAATGAATAATGTTAATATTAACGTAATTTTTGAGTTCGAAATTCTGGTTTTTCAGATCATCTAGTTTATGTATAGTGGATAAATGTATTTGCAATTGTCTGAAGTCTTATTCATCAACATATTATGTTTTTTTTTTAATTTGAAATGATGTAACCCAACAATGAATAATGATAATATTAACGTAATTTTTGTGTTCTATATTCTAGTTTTGGGTTCAACTAATCTAACTAAAGGTGACTAATGTATTTGCAATTGTCTGAAGTCTTATTCAACAACAACTTATGTGTTTTTTTTATTTGAAATGATTTACCCCATCAATGAAAAATGTTAATACTAACGTAATAATTGAGTTCTATATTCTAGTTTTCTGAATATCTAGTTAATTTATTGTGGATAAATGTATTTTCAATTGTCTGAAGTCTTATTTAACAACAACTTATGTTTTTTTTTTAATTTGAAATGATGTACCCCAACAATGAATAACGTTAATATTAACGTAATTATTGACTTCTAAATTCTAGTTTTGCGTACAACTAATCTATCCATAGGTGACTAATGTATTTGCAATTGCCTGAAGTCTTATTCAACAACAACTTATGTGTTTTTTTTATTTGAAATGATTTACCCCATCAATGAAAAATGTTAATATTAACGTAATAATTGAATTCTAAATTCTAGTTTTCTGAACATCTAGTTAATTTATAGTGGATAAATGTATTTGCAATTGTCTGAAGTCTTCTTCATCAACATATTATGTTTTTTTTTTAATTTGAAATGATGTACCCCAACAATGAATAATGTTAATATCAACGTATTTATTGACTTCTAAATTCTAGTTTTGCGTACAACTAATCTATCTATAGATGACTAATGTATTTGCAATTGTCTGAATTCTTATTCATCAACAACTTATGTGTTTTTTTTATTTGAAATGATTTACCCAATCAATGAAAAATGTTAATATTAACGTAATTTTTGAGTTTTAAATTCTGGTTTTTCTGATCATCTAGTTTATGTATAGTAGATAAATGTATTTGCAATTACCTGAAGTCTTATTCAACAACAACTTATGTGTTTTTTTTATTTGAAAAGATTTACCCCATCAATGAAAAATGTTTTATTAACGTAATAATTGAGTTCTAAATTCTAGTTTTCTGAACACCTAGTTAATTTATAGTGGATAAATGTATTTGCAATTGTCTGAAGTCTTCTTCATCAACATATTATGTTTTTTTTTTAATTTGAAATGATGTACCCCAACAATGAATAATGTTAATATCAACGTATTTATTGACTTCTAAATTCTAGTTTTGCGTACAACTAATCTATCTATAGGTGACTAATGTATTTGCAATTGTCTGAAGTATTATTCATCAACATATTATGTTTATTCTTTAATTTGAAATGATGTAACCCAACAATGAATAATGTTAATATTAACGTAATTTTTGAGTTTTAAATTCTGGTTTTTCTGATCATCTAGTTTATGTATAGTGGATAAATGTATTTGCAATTGTCTGAAGTCTTATTCATCAACATATTATGTTTTTTTTTTAATTTGAAATGATGTACCCCAACAATGAATAATGTTAATATCAACGTATTTATTGACTTCTAAATTCTAGTTTTGCGTACAACTAATCTATCTATAGGTGACTAATGTATTTGCAATTGCCTGAAGTCTTATTCAACAACAACTTATGTGTTTTTTTTATTTGAAATGATTTACCCCATCAATGAAAAATGTTAATATTAACGTAATAATTGAATTCTAAATTCTAGTTTTCTGAACATCTAGTTAATTTATTTTGGATAAATGTATTTGCAATTGTCTGAAGTCTTCTTCATCAACATATTATGTTTTTTTTTTAATTTGAAATGATGTACCCCAACAATGAATAATGTTAATATCAACGTATTTATTGACTTCTAAATTCTAGTTTTGCGTACAACTAATCTATCTATAGATGACTAATGTATTTGCAATTGTCTGAAGTCTTATTCATCAACAACTTATGTGTTTTTTTTATTTGAAATGATTTACCCCATCAATGAAAAATGTTAATACTAACGTAATAATTGAGTTTTAAATTCTGGTTTTTCTGATCATCTAGTTTATGTATAGTAGATAAATGTATTTGCAATTACCTGAAGTCTTATTCAACAACAACTTATGTGTTTTTTTTATTTGAAATGATTTACCCCATCAATGAAAAATGTTAAGACTAACGTAATAATTGAGTTCTAAATTCTAGTTTTCTGAATATCTAGTTAATTTATTGTGGATAAATGTATTTTCAATTGTCTGAAGTCTTATTTAACAACAACTTTTTTTTTTTTTTTTATTTGAAATGATGTACCCCAACAATGAATAACGTTAATATTAACGTAATTTTTGACTTCTAAATTCTAGTTTTGCGTACAACTAATCTATCTATAGGTGACTAATGTATTTGCAATTGCCTGAAGTCTTATTCAACAACAACTTATGTGTTTTTTTTATTTGAAATGATTTACCCCATCAATGAAAAATGTTAATATTAACGTAATAATTGAATTCTAAATTCTAGTTTTCTGACCATCTAGTTAATTTATAGTGGATAAATGTATTTGCAATTGTCTGAAGTCTTCTTCATCAACATATTATGTTTTTTTTTTAATTTGAAATGATGTACCCCAACAATGAATAATGTTAATATCAACGTATTTATTGACTTCTAAATTCTAGTTTTGCGTACAACTAATCTATCTATAGATGACTAATGTATTTGCAATTGTCTGAAGTCTAATTCATCAACAACTTATGTGTTTTTTTTATTTGAAATAATTTACCCCATCAATGAAAAATGTTAATATTAACGTAATTTTTTAGTTTTAAATTCTGGTTTTTCTGATCATCTAGTTTATGTATAGTAGATAAATGTATTTGCAATTGCCTGAAGTCTTATTCAACAACAACTTATGTGTTTTTTTTTATTTGAAATGATTTACCCCATCAATGAAAAATGTTAATATTAACGTAATTATTGAGTTCTAAATTCTAGTTTTCGGAACATCTAGTTAATTTATAGTGGATAAATGTATTTGCAATTGTCTGAAGTCTTCTTCATCAACATATTATGTTTTTTTTTAATTTGAAATGATGTACCCCAACAATGAATAATGTTAATATCAACGTATTTATTGACTTCTCAATTCTAGTTTTGCGTACAACTAATTTATCTATAGGTGACTAATGTATTTGCAATTGCCTGAAGTCTTATTCAACAACAACTTAAGTGTTTTTTTTATTTGAAATGATTTACCCCATCAATGAAAAATGTTAATATTAACGTAATAATTGAATTCTAAATTCTAGTTTTCTGAACATCTAATTAATTTATAGTGGATAAATGTATTTGCAATTGTCTGAAGTCTTCTTCATCAACATATTATGTTTTTTTTTTAATTTGAAATGATGTACCCCAACAATGAATAATGTTAATATCAACGTATTTATTGACTTCTAAATTCTAGTTTTGCGTACAACTAATCTATCTATAGGTGACTAATGTATTTGCAATTGTCTGAAGTCTTATTCATCAACATATTATGTTTATTCTTTAATTTGAAATGATGTAACCCAACAATGAATAATGTTAATATTAACGTAATTTTTGAGTTCGAAATTCTGGTTTTTCAGATCATCTAGTTTATGTATAGTGGATAAATGTATTTGCAATTGTCTGAAGTCTTATTCATCAACATATTATGTTTTTTTTTTTAATTTGAAATGATGTAACCCAACAATGAATAATGATAATATTAACGTAATTTTTGTGTTCTATATTCTAGTTTTGGGTTCAACTAATCTAACTAAAGGTGACTAATGTATTTGCAATTGTCTGAAGTCTTATTCAACAACAACTTATGTGTTTTTTTTATTTGAAATGATTTACCCCATCAATGAAAAATGTTAATACTAACGTAATAATTGAGTTCTATATTCTAGTTTTCTGAATATCTAGTTAATTTATTGTGGATAAATGTATTTTCAATTGTCTGAAGTCTTATTTAACAACAACTTATGTTTTTTTTTTAATTTGAAATGATGTACCCCAACAATGAATAACGTTAATATTAACGTAATTATTGACTTCTAAATTCTAGTTTTGCGTACAACTAATCTATCCATAGGTGACTAATGTATTTGCAATTGCCTGAAGTCTTATTCAACAACAACTTATGTGTTTTTTTTATTTGAAATGATTTACCCCCATCAATGAAAAATGTTAATATTAACGTAATAATTGAATTCTAAATTCTAGTTTTCTGAACATCTAGTTAATTTATAGTGGATAAATGTATTTGCAATTGTCTGAAGTCTTCTTCATCAACATATTATGTTTTTTTTTTAATTTGAAATGATGTACCCCAACAATGAATAATGTTAATATCAACGTATTTATTGACTTCTAAATTCTAGTTTTGCGTACAACTAATCTATCTATAGATGACTAATGTATTTGCAATTGTCTGAATTCTTATTCATCAACAACTTATGTGTTTTTTTTTATTTGAAATGATTTACCCAATCAATGAAAAATGTTAATATTAACGTAATTTTTGAGTTTTAAATTCTGGTTTTTCTGATCATCTAGTTTATGTATAGTAGATAAATGTATTTGCAATTACCTGAAGTCTTATTCAACAACAACTTATGTGTTTTTTTTATTTGAAAAGATTTACCCCATCAATGAAAAATGTTTTATTAACGTAATAATTGAGTTCTAAATTCTAGTTTTCTGAACACCTAGTTAATTTATAGTGGATAAATGTATTTGCAATTGTCTGAAGTCTTCTTCATCAACATATTATGTTTTTTTTTTAATTTGAAATGATGTACCCCAACAATGAATAATGTTAATATCAACGTATTTATTGACTTCTAAATTCTAGTTTTGCGTACAACTAATCTATCTATAGGTGACTAATGTATTTGCAATTGTCTGAAGTCTTATTCATCAACATATTATGTTTATTCTTTAATTTGAAATGATGTAACCCAACAATGAATAATGTTAATATTAACGTAATTTTTGAGTTTTAAATTCTGGTTTTTCTGATCATCTAGTTTATGTATAGTGGATAAATGTATTTGCAATTGTCTGAAGTCTTATTCATCAACATATTATGTTTTTTTTTTAATTTGAAATGATGTACCCCAACAATGAATAATGTTAATATCAACGTATTTATTGACTTCTAAATTCTAGTTTTGCGTACAACTAATCTATCTATAGGTGACTAATGTATTTGCAATTGCCTGAAGTCTTATTCAACAACAACTTATGTGTTTTTTTTATTTGAAATGATTTACCCCATCAATGAAAAATGTTAATATTAACGTAATAATTGAATTCTAAATTCTAGTTTTCTGAACATCTAGTTAATTTATTTTGGATAAATGTATTTGCAATTGTCTGAAGTCTTCTTCATCAACATATTATGTTTTTTTTTTAATTTGAAATGATGTACCCCAACAATGAATAATGTTAATATCAACGTATTTATTGACTTCTAAATTCTAGTTTTGCGTACAACTAATCTATCTATAGATGACTAATGTATTTGCAATTGTCTGAAGTCTTATTCATCAACAACTTATGTGTTTTTTTTATTTGAAATGATTTACCCCATCAATGAAAAATGTTAATACTAACGTAATAATTGAGTTTTAAATTCTGGTTTTTCTGATCATCTAGTTTATGTATAGTAGATAAATGTATTTGCAATTACCTGAAGTCTTATTCAACAACAACTTATGTGTTTTTTTTATTTGAAATGATTTACCCCATCAATGAAAAATGTTAAGACTAACGTAATAATTGAGTTCTAAATTCTAGTTTTCTGAATATCTAGTTAATTTATTGTGGATAAATGTATTTTCAATTGTCTGAAGTCTTATTTAACAACAACTTTTTTTTTTTTTTTTATTTGAAATGATGTACCCCAACAATGAATAACGTTAATATTAACGTAATTTTTGACTTCTAAATTCTAGTTTTGCGTACAACTAATCTATCTATAGGTGACTAATGTATTTGCAATTGTCTGAAGTCTTATTCAACAACAACTTATGTGTTTTTTTTATTTGAAATGATTTACCCCATCAATGAAAAATGTTAATACTAACGTAATAATTGAGTTCTATATTCTAGTTTTCTGAATATCTAGTTAATTTATTGTGGATAAATGTATTTTCAATTGTCTGAAGTCTTATTTAACAACAACTTATGTTTTTTTTTTAATTTGAAATGATGTACCCCAACAATGAATAACGTTAATATTAACGTAATTATTGACTTCTAAATTCTAGTTTTGCGTACAACTAATCTATCCATAGGTGACTAATGTATTTGCAATTGCCTGAAGTCTTATTCAACAACAACTTATGTGTTTTTTTTATTTGAAATGATTTACCCCATCAATGAAAAATGTTAATATTAACGTAATAATTGAATTCTAAATTCTAGTTTTCTGAACATCTAGTTAATTTATAGTGGATAAATGTATTTGCAATTGTCTGAAGTCTTCTTCATCAACATATTATGTTTTTTTTTTTAATTTGAAATGATGTACCCCAACAATGAATAATGTTAATATCAACGTATTTATTGACTTCTAAATTCTAGTTTTGCGTACAACTAATCTATCTATAGATGACTAATGTATTTGCAATTGTCTGAATTCTTATTCATCAACAACTTATGTGTTTTTTTTATTTGAAATGATTTACCCAATCAATGAAAAATGTTAATATTAACGTAATTTTTGAGTTTTAAATTCTGGTTTTTCTGATCATCTAGTTTATGTATAGTAGATAAATGTATTTGCAATTACCTGAAGTCTTATTCAACAACAACTTATGTGTTTTTTTTTATTTGAAAAGATTTACCCCATCAATGAAAAATGTTTTATTAACGTAATAATTGAGTTCTAAATTCTAGTTTTCTGAACACCTAGTTAATTTATAGTGGATAAATGTATTTGCAATTGTCTGAAGTCTTCTTCATCAACATATTATGTTTTTTTTTTAATTTGAAATGATGTACCCCAACAATGAATAATGTTAATATCAACGTATTTATTGACTTCTAAATTCTAGTTTTGCGTACAACTAATCTATCTATAGGTGACTAATGTATTTGCAATTGTCTGAAGTCTTATTCATCAACATATTATGTTTATTCTTTAATTTGAAATGATGTAACCCAACAATGAATAATGTTAATATTAACGTAATTTTTGAGTTTTAAATTCTGGTTTTTCTGATCATCTAGTTTATGTATAGTGGATAAATGTATTTGCAATTGTCTGAAGTCTTATTCATCAACATATTATGTTTTTTTTTTAATTTGAAATGATGTACCCCAACAATGAATAATGTTAATATCAACGTATTTATTGACTTCTAAATTCTAGTTTTGCGTACAACTAATCTATCTATAGGTGACTAATGTATTTGCAATTGCCTGAAGTCTTATTCAACAACAACTTATGTGTTTTTTTTATTTGAAATGATTTACCCCATCAATGAAAAATGTTAATATTAACGTAATAATTGAATTCTAAATTCTAGTTTTCTGAACATCTAGTTAATTTATTTTGGATAAATGTATTTGCAATTGTCTGAAGTCTTCTTCATCAACATATTATGTTTTTTTTTTAATTTGAAATGATGTACCCCAACAATGAATAATGTTAATATCAACGTATTTATTGACTTCTAAATTCTAGTTTTGCGTACAACTAATCTATCTATAGATGACTAATGTATTTGCAATTGTCTGAAGTCTTATTCATCAACAACTTATGTGTTTTTTTTATTTGAAATGATTTACCCCCATCAATGAAAAATGTTAATACTAACGTAATAATTGAGTTTTAAATTCTGGTTTTTCTGATCATCTAGTTTATGTATAGTAGATAAATGTATTTGCAATTACCTGAAGTCTTATTCAACAACAACTTATGTGTTTTTTTATTTGAAATGATTTACCCCATCAATGAAAAATGTTAAGACTAACGTAATAATTGAGTTCTAAATTCTAGTTTTCTGAATATCTAGTTAATTTATTGTGGATAAATGTATTTTCAATTGTCTGAAGTCTTATTTAACAACAACTTTTTTTTTTTTTTTTATTTGAAATGATGTACCCCAACAATGAATAACGTTAATATTAACGTAATTTTTGACTTCTAAATTCTAGTTTTGCGTACAACTAATCTATCTATAGGTGACTAATGTATTTGCAATTGCCTGAAGTCTTATTCAACAACAACTTATGTGTTTTTTTTATTTGAAATGATTTACCCCATCAATGAAAAATGTTAATATTAACGTAATAATTGAATTCTAAATTCTAGTTTTCTGACCATCTAGTTAATTTATAGTGGATAAATGTATTTGCAATTGTCTGAAGTCTTCTTCATCAACATATTATGTTTTTTTTTTAATTTGAAATGATGTACCCCAACAATGAATAATGTTAATATCAACGTATTTATTGACTTCTAAATTCTAGTTTTGCGTACAACTAATCTATCTATAGATGACTAATGTATTTGCAATTGTCTGAAGTCTAATTCATCAACAACTTATGTGTTTTTTTTATTTGAAATAATTTACCCCATCAATGAAAAATGTTAATATTAACGTAATTTTTTAGTTTTAAATTCTGGTTTTTCTGATCATCTAGTTTATGTATAGTAGATAAATGTATTTGCAATTGCCTGAAGTCTTATTCAACAACAACTTATGTGTTTTTTTTATTTGAAATGATTTACCCCATCAATGAAAAATGTTAATATTAACGTAATTATTGAGTTCTAAATTCTAGTTTTCGGAACATCTAGTTAATTTATAGTGGATAAATGTATTTGCAATTGTCTCTGAAGTCTTCTTCATCAACATATTATGTTTTTTTTTAATTTGAAATGATGTACCCCAACAATGAATAATGTTAATATCAACGTATTTATTGACTTCTCAATTCTAGTTTTGCGTACAACTAATCTATCTATAGGTGACTAATGTATTTGCAATTGCCTGAAGTCTTATTCAACAACAACTTAAGTGTTTTTTTTATTTGAAATGATTTACCCCATCAATGAAAAATGTTAATATTAACGTAATAATTGAATTCTAAATTCTAGTTTTCTGAACATCTAATTAATTTATAGTGGATAAATGTATTTGCAATTGTCTGAAGTCTTCTTCATCAACATATTATGTTTTTTTTTTAATTTGAAATGATGTACCCCAACAATGAATAATGTTAATATCAACGTATTTATTGACTTCTAAATTCTAGTTTTGCGTACAACTAATCTATCTATAGGTGACTAATGTATTTGCAATTGTCTGAAGTCTTATTCATCAACATATTATGTTTATTCTTTAATTTGAAATGATGTAACCCAACAATGAATAATGTTAATATTAACGTAATTTTTGAGTTCGAAATTCTGGTTTTTCAGATCATCTAGTTTATGTATAGTGGATAAATGTATTTGCAATTGTCTGAAGTCTTATTCATCAACATATTATGTTTTTTTTTTAATTTGAAATGATGTAACCCAACAATGAATAATGATAATATTAACGTAATTTTTGTGTTCTATATTCTAGTTTTGGGTTCAACTAATCTAACTAAAGGTGACTAATGTATTTGCAATTGTCTGAAGTCTTATTCAACAACAACTTATGTGTTTTTTTTATTTGAAATGATTTACCCCATCAATGAAAAATGTTAATACTAACGTAATAATTGAGTTCTATATTCTAGTTTTTCTGAATATCTAGTTAATTTATTGTGGATAAATGTATTTTCAATTGTCTGAAGTCTTATTTAACAACAACTTATGTTTTTTTTTTAATTTGAAATGATGTACCCCAACAATGAATAACGTTAATATTAACGTAATTATTGACTTCTAAATTCTAGTTTTGCGTACAACTAATCTATCCATAGGTGACTAATGTATCTGCAATTGCCTGAAGTCTTATTCAACAACAACTTATGTGTTTTTTTTATTTGAAATGATTTACCCCATCAATGAAAAATGTTAATATTAACGTAATAATTGAATTCTAAATTCTAGTTTTCTGAACATCTAGTTAATTTATAGTGGATAAATGTATTTGCAATTGTCTGAAGTCTTCTTCATCAACATATTATGTTTTTTTTTTAATTTGAAATGATGTACCCCAACAATGAATAATGTTAATATCAACGTATTTATTGACTTCTAAATTCTAGTTTTGCGTACAACTAATCTATCTATAGATGACTAATGTATTTGCAATTGTCTGAATTCTTATTCATCAACAACTTATGTGTTTTTTTTATTTGAAATGATTTACCCAATCAATGAAAAATGTTTATATTAACGTAATTTTTGAGTTTTAAATTCTGGTTTTTCTGATCATCTAGTTTATGTATAGTAGATAAATGTATTTGCAATTACCTGAAGTCTTATTCAACAACAACTTATGTGTTTTTTTTATTTGAAAAGATTTACCCCATCAATGAAAAATGTTTTATTAACGTAATAATTGAGTTCTAAATTCTAGTTTTCTGAACACCTAGTTAATTTATAGTGGATAAATGTATTTGCAATTGTCTGAAGTCTTCTTCATCAACATATTATGTTTTTTTTTTAATTTGAAATGATGTACCCCAACAATGAATAATGTTAATATCAACGTATTTATTGACTTCTAAATTCTAGTTTTGCGTACAACTAATCTATCTATAGGTGACTAATGTATTTGCAATTGTCTGAAGTCTTATTCATCAACATATTATGTTTATTCTTTAATTTGAAATGATGTAACCCAACAATGAATAATGTTAATATTAACGTAATTTTTGAGTTTTAAATTCTGGTTTTTCTGATCATCTAGTTTATGTATAGTGGATAAATGTATTTGCAATTGTCTGAAGTCTTATTCATCAACATATTATGTTTTTTTTTTAATTTGAAATGATGTACCCCAACAATGAATAATGTTAATATCAACGTATTTATTGACTTCTAAATTCTAGTTTTGCGTACAACTAATCTATCTATAGGTGAGTAATGTATTTGCAATTGCCTGAAGTCTTATTCAACAACAACTTATGTGTTTTTTTTATTTGAAATGATTTACCCCATCAATGAAAAATGTTAATATTAACGTAATAATTGAATTCTAAATTCTAGTTTTCTGAACATCTAGTTAATTTATAGTGGATAAATGTATTTGCAATTGTCTGAAGTCTTCTTCATCAACATATTATGTTTTTTTTTTAATTTGAAATGATGTACCCCAACAATGAATAATGTTAATATCAACGTATTTATTGACTTCTAAATTCTAGTTTTGCGTACAACTAATCTATCTATAGATGACTAATGTATTTGCAATTGTCTGAAGTCTTATTCATCAACAACTTATGTGTTTTTTTTATTTGAAATGATTTACCCCATCAATGAAAAATGTTAATACTAACGTAATAATTGAGTTCTAAATTCTAGTTTTCTGAACATCTAGTTAATTTATAGTGGATAAATGTATTTGCAATTGTCTGAAGTCTTCTTCATCAACATATTATGTTTTTTTTTTAATTTGAAATGATGTACCCCAAGAATGAATAATGTTAATATCAACGTATTTATTGACTTCTAAATTCTAGTTTTGCGTACAACTAATCTATCTATAGGTGAGTAATGTATTTGCAATTGTCTGAAGTCTTATTCAACAACAACTTATGTGTTTTTTTTATTTGAAATGATTTACCCCATCAATGAAAAATGTTAATACTAACGTAATAATTGAGTTCTAAATTCTAGTTTTCTGAATATCTAGTTAATTTATTGTGGATAAATGTATTTTCAATTGTCTGAAGTCTTATTTAACAACAACTTATGTTTTTTTTTTAATTTGAAATGATGTACCCCAACAATGAATAACGTTAATATTAACGTAATTATTGACTTCTAAATTCTAGTTTTGCGTACAACTAATCTATCTATAGGTGACTAATGTATTTGCAATTGCCTGAAGTCTTATTCAACAACAACTTATGTGTTTTTTTTATTTGAAATGATTTACCCCATCAATGAAAAATGTTAATATTAACGTAATAATTGAATTCTAAATTCTAGTTTTCTGAACATCTAGTTAATTTATAGTGGATAAATGTATTTGCAATTGTCTGAAGTCTTCTTCATCAACATATTATGTTTTTTTTTTAATTTGAAATGATGTACCCCAACAATGAATAATGTTAATATCAACGTATTTATTGACTTCTAAATTCTAGTTTTGCGTACAACTAATCTATCTATAGATGACTAATGTATTTGCAATTGTCTGAAGTCTTATTCATCAACAACTTATGTGTTTTTTTTATTTGAAATGATTTACCCCATCAAAGAAAAATGTTAATATTAACGTAATTTTTGAGTTTTAAATTCTGGTTTTTCTGATCATCTAGTTTATGTATAGTAGATAAATGTATTTGCAATTACCTGAAGTCTTATTCAACAACAACTTATGTGTTTTTTTTATTTGAAATGATTTACCCCATCAATGAAAAATGTTAAGACTAACGTAATAATTGAGTTCTAAATTCTAGTTTTCTGAATATCTAGTTAATTTATTGTGGATAAATGTATTTTCAATTGTCTGAAGTCTTATTTAACAACAACTTATGTTTTTTTTTTAATTTGAAATGATGTACCCCAACAATGAATAACGTTAATATTAACGTAATTATTGACTTCTAAATTCTAGTTTTCTGAACATCTAGTTAATTTATAGTGGATAAATGTATTTGCAATTGTCTGAAGTCTTATTCAACAACAACTTATGTGTTTTTTTTATTTGAAATGATTTACCCCATCAATGAAAAATGTTAATATTAACGTAATAATTGAATTCTAAATTCTAGTTTTCTGAACATCTAGTTAATTTATAGTGGATAAATGTATTTGCAATTGTCTGAAGTCTTCTTCATCAACATATTATGTTTTTTTTTTAATTTGAAATGATGTACCCCAAGAATGAATAATGTTAATATCAACGTATTTATTGACTTCTAAATTCTAGTTTTGCGTACAACTAATCTATCTATAGGTGAGTAATGTATTTGCAATTGTCTGAAGTCTTATTCAACAACAACTTATGTGTTTTTTTTATTTGAAATGATTTACCCCATCAATGAAAAATGTTAATACTAACGTAATAATTGAGTTCTAAATTCTAGTTTTCTGAATATCTAGTTAATTAATTGTGGATAAATGTATTTTCAATTGTCTGAAGTCTTATTTAACAACAACTTATGTTTTTTTTTTAATTTGAAATGATGTACCCCAACAATGAATAACGTTAATATTAACGTAATTATTGACTTCTAAATTCTAGTTTTGCGTACAACTAATCTATCTATAGGTGACTAATGTATTTGCAATTGCCTGAAGTCTTATTCAACAACAACTTATGTGTTTTTTTTATTTGAAATGATTTACCCCATCAATGAAAAATGTTAATATTAACGTAATAATTGAATTCTAAATTCTAGTTTTCTGAACATCTAGTTAATTTATAGTGGATAAATGTATTTGCAATTGTCTGAAGTCTTCTTCATCAACATATTATGTTTTTTTTTTAATTTGAAATGATGTACCCCAACAATGAATAATGTTAATATCAACGTATTTATTGACTTCTAAATTCTAGTTTTGCGTACAACTAATCTACCCATAGGTGACTAATGTATTTGCAATTGCCTGAAGTCTTATTCAACAACAACTTATGTGTTTTTTTTATTTGAAATGATTTACCCCATCAATGAAAAATGTTAATATTAACGTAATAATTGAATTCTAAATTCTAGTTTTCTGAACATCTAGTTAATTTATAGTGGATAAATGTATTTGCAATTGTCTGAAGTCTTCTTCATCAACATATTATGTTTTTTTTTTAATTTGAAATGATGTACCCCAACAATGAATAATGTTAATATCAACGTATTTATTGACTTCTAAATTCTAGTTTTGCGTACAACTAATCTATCTATAGATGACTAATGTATTTGCAATTGTCTGAATTCTTATTCATCAACAACTTATGTGTTTTTTTTATTTGAAATGATTTACCCAATCAATGAAAAATGTTAATATTAACGTAATTTTTGAGTTTTAAATTCTGGTTTTTCTGATCATCTAGTTTATGTATAGTAGATAAATGTATTTGCAATTACCTGAAGTCTTATTCAACAACAACTTATGTGTTTTTTTTTATTTGAAATGATTTACCCCATCAATGAAAAATGTTAAGACTAACGTAATAATTGAGTTCTAAATTCTAGTTTTCTGAATATCTAGTTAATTTATTGTGGATAAATGTATTTTCAATTGTCTGAAGTCTTATTTAACAACAACTTATGTTTTTTTTTTAATTTCAAATGATGTACCCCAACAATGAATAACGTTAATATTAACGTAATTATTGACTTCTAAATTCTAGTTTTGCGTACAACTAATCTATCTATAGGTGACTAATGTATTTGCAATTGCCTGAATTCTTATTCAACAACAACTTATGTGTTTTTTTTATTTGAAATGATTTACCCCATCAATGAAAAATGTTAATATTAACGTAATAATTGAATTCTAAATTCTAGTTTTCTGAACATCTAGTTAATTTATAGTGGATAAATGTATTTGCAATTGTCTGAAGTCTTCTTCATCAACATATTATGTTTTTTTTTTAATTTGAAATTATGTACCCCAACAATGAATAATGTTAATATCAACGTATTTATTGACTTCTAAATTCTAGTTTTGCGTACAACTAATCTATCTATAGGTGACTAATGTATTTGCAATTGTCTGAAGTCTTATTTATCAACATATTATGTTTATTCTTTAATTTGAAATGATGTAACCCAACAATGAATAATGTTAATATTAACGTAATTTTTGAGTTCGAAATTCTGGTTTTTCAGATCATCTAGTTTATGTATAGTGGATAAATGTATTTGCAATTGTCTGAAGTCTTCTTCATCAACATATTATGTTTTTTTTTTAATTTGAAATGATGTACCCCAACAATGAATAATGTTAATATCAACGTATTTATTGACTTCTAAATTCTAGTTTTGCGTACAACTAATCTATCTATAGATGACTAATGTATTTGCAATTGTCTGAAGTCTTATTCATCAGCAACTTATGTGTTTTTTTTATTTGAAATGATTTACCCCATCAATGAAAAATGTTAATATTAACGTAATTTTTGAGTTTTAAATTCTGGTTTTTCTGATCATCTAGTTTATGTATAGTAGATAAATGTATTTGCAATTACCTGAAGTCTTATTCAACAACAACTTATGTGTTTTTTTTTATTTGAAATGATTTACCCCATCAATGAAAAATGTTAATAAACGTAATAATTGAATTCTAAATTCTAGTTTTCTGACCATCTAGTTAATTTATAGTGGATAAATGTATTTGCAATTGTCTGAAGTCTTCTTCATCAACATATTATGTTTTTTTTTTAATTTGAAATGATGTACCCCAACAATGAATAATGTTAATATCAACGTATTTATTGACTTCTAAATTCTAGTTTTGCGTACAACTAATCTATCTATAGATGACTAATGTATTTGCAATTGTCTGAAGTCTAATTCATCAACAACTTATGTGTTTTTTTTATTTGAAATAATTTACCCCATCAATGAAAAATGTTAATATTAACGTAATTTTTTAGTTTTAAATTCTGGTTTTTCTGATCATCTAGTTTATGTATAGTAGATAAATGTATTTGCAATTGCCTGAAGTCTTATTCAACAACAACTTATGTGTTTTTTTTATTTGAAATGATTTACCCCATCAATGAAAAATGTTAATATTAACGTAATTATTGAGTTCTAAATTCTAGTTTTCGGAACATCTAGTTAATTTATAGTGGATAAATGTATTTGCAATTGTCTGAAGTCATCTTCATCAACATATTATGTTTTTTTTTAATTTGAAATGATGTACCCCAACAATGAATAATGTTAATATCAACGTATTTATTGACTTCTCAATTCTAGTTTTGCGTACAACTAATCTATCTATAGGTGACTAATGTATTTGCAATTGCCTGAAGTCTTATTCAACAACAACTTAAGTGTTTTTTTTTATTTGAAATGATTTACCCCATCAATGAAAAATGTTAATATTAACGTAATAATTGAATTCTAAATTCTAGTTTTCTGAACATCTAATTAATTTATAGTGGATAAATGTATTTGCAATTGTCTGAAGTCTTCTTCATCAACATATTATGTTTTTTTTTTAATTTGAAATGATGTACCCCAACAATGAATAATGTTAATATCAACGTATTTATTGACTTCTAAATTCTAGTTTTGCGTACAACTAATCTATCTATAGGTGACTAATGTATTTGCAATTGTCTGAAGTCTTATTCATCAACATATTATGTTTATTCTTTATTTTGAAATGATGTAACCCAACAATGAATAATGTTAATATTAACGTAATTTTTGAGTTCGAAATTCTGGTTTTTCAGATCATCTAGTTTATGTATAGTGGATAAATGTATTTGCAATTGTCTGAAGTCTTATTCATCAACATATTATGTTTTTTTTTTAATTTGAAATGATGTAACCCAACAATGAATAATGATAATATTAACGTAATTTTTGTGTTCTATATTCTAGTTTTGGGTTCAACTAATCTAACTAAAGGTGACTAATGTATTTGCAATTGTCTGAAGTCTTATTCAACAACAACTTATGTGTTTTTTTTATTTGAAATGATTTACCCCATCAATGAAAAATGTTAATACTAACGTAATAATTGAGTTCTATATTCTAGTTTTCTGAATATCTAGTTAATTTATTGTGGATAAATGTATTTTCAATTGTCTGAAGTCTTATTTAACAACAACTTATGTTTTTTTTTTAATTAGAAATGATGTACCCCAACAATGAATAACGTTAATATTAACGTAATTATTGACTTCTAAATTCTAGTTTTGCGTACAACTAATCTATCCATAGGTGACTAATGTATTTGCAATTGCCTGAAGTCTTATTCAACAACAACTTATGTGTTTTTTTTATTTGAAATGATTTACCCCATCAATGAAAAATGTTAATATTAACGTAATAATTGAATTCTAAATTCTAGTTTTCTGAACATCTAGTTAATTTATAGTGGATAAATGTATTTGCAATTGTCTGAAGTCTTCTTCATCAACATATTATGTTTTTTTTTTAATTTGAAATGATGTACCCCAACAATGAATAATGTTAATATCAACGTATTTATTGACTTCTAAATTCTAGTTTTGCGTACAACTAATCTATCTATAGATGACTAATGTATTTGCAATTGTCTGAATTCTTATTCATCAACAACTTATGTGTTTTTTTTATTTGAAATGATTTACCCAATCAATGAAAAATGTTAATATTAACGTAATTTTTGAGTTTTAAATTCTGGTTTTTCTGATCATCTAGTTTATGTATAGTAGATAAATGTATTTGCAATTACCTGAAGTCTTATTCAACAACAACTTATGTGTTTTTTTTATTTGAAATGATTTACCCCATCAATGAAAAATGTTAAGACTAACGTAATAATTGAGTTCTAAATTCTAGTTTTCTGAATATCTAGTTAATTTATTGTGGATAAATGTATTTTCAATTGTCTGAAGTCTTATTTAACAACAACTTATGTTTTTTTTTTAATTTCAAATGATGTACCCCAACAATGAATAACGTTAATATTAACGTAATTATTGACTTCTAAATTCTAGTTTTGCGTACAACTAATCTATCTATAGGTGACTAATGTATTTGCAATTGCCTGAATTCTTATTCAACAACAACTTATGTGTTTTTTTTATTTGAAATGATTTACCCCATCAATGAAAAATGTTAATATTAACGTAATAATTGAATTCTAAATTCTAGTTTTCTGAACATCTAGTTAATTTATAGTGGATAAATGTATTTGCAATTGTCTGAAGTCTTCTTCATCAACATATTATGTTTTTTTTTTAATTTGAAATTATGTACCCCAACAATGAATAATGTTAATATCAACGTATTTATTGACTTCTAAATTCTAGTTTTGCGTACAACTAATCTATCTATAGGTGACTTATGTATTTGCAATTGTCTGAAGTCTTATTTATCAACATATTATGTTTATTCTTTAATTTGAAATGATGTAACCCAACAATGAATAATGTTAATATTAACGTAATTTTTGAGTTCGAAATTCTGGTTTTTCAGATCATCTAGTTTATGTATAGTAGATAAATGTATTTGCAATTGTCTGAAGTCTTCTTCATCAACATATTATGTTTTTTTTTTAATTTGAAATGATGTACCCCAATAATGAATAACGTTAATATTAACGTAATTATTGAGTTCTAAATTCTAGTTTTGGGTTTAACTAATCTATCTATAGGTGACCAATGTATTTGCAATTGTCTGAAGTCTTATTCAACAACAACTTATGTGTTTTTTTTATTTGAAATGATTTACACCATCAATGAAAAATGTTAATATTAACGTAATAATTGAATTCTAAATTCTAGTTTTCTGAACATCTAGTTAATTTATAGTGGATAAATGTATTTGCAATTGTCTGAAGTCTTCTTCATCAACATATTATGTTTTTTTTTTAATTTGAAATGATGTACCCCAACAATGAATAATGTTAATATTAACGTAATTATTGAGTTCTAAATTCTAGTTTTGGGTTCAACTAATCTATCTATAGGTGACTTATGTATTTGCAATTGTCTGAAGTCTTATTCATCAACATATTATGTGTTTTTTTTATTTGAAATGATTTACTCCATCAATGAAAAATGTTAATATTAACGTAATAATTGAGTTCTAAATTCTAGTTTTCTGAATATCTAGTTAATTTATGGTGGATAAATGTATTTTCAATTGTCTGAAGTCTTATTTAACAACAACTTATGTTTTTTTTTTTAATTTGAAATGATGTACCCCAACAATGAATAATGTTAATATTAACGTAATTATTGAGTTCTAAATTCTAGTTTTGGGTTCAACTAATCTATCTATAGGTGACCAATGTATTTGCAATTGTCTGAAGTCTTATTCATCAACATATTATGTTTTTTTTTTAATTTGAAATGATGTACCCCAACAATGAATAATGTTAATATCAATGTATTTATTGACTTCTAAATTCTAGTTTTGCGTACAACTAATCTATCTATAGGTGAGTAATGTATTTGCAATTGTCTGAAGTCTTATTCATCAACATATTATGTTTTTTTTTTAATTTGAAATGATGTACCCCAACAATGAATAATGTTAATATCAACGTATTTATTGACTTCTAAATTCTAGTTTTGCGTACAACTAATCTATCTATAGGTGAGTAATGTATTTGCAATTGTCTGAAGTCTTATTCAACAACAACTTATGTGTTTTTTTTATTTGAAATGATTTACCCCATCAATGAAAAATGTTAATACTAACGTAATAATTGAGTTCTAAATTCTAGTTTTCTGAACATCTAGTTAATTTATGGTGGATAAATGTATTTGCAATTGTCTGAAGTCTTCTTCATCAACATATTATGTTTTTTTTTTAATTTGAAATGATGTACCCCAACAATGAATAATGTTAATATCAATGTATTTATTGACTTCTAAATTCTAGTTTTGCGTACAACTAATCTATCTATAGGTGAGTAATGTATTTGCAATTGTCTGAAGTCTTATTCAACAACAACTTATGTGTTTTTTTTATTTGAAATGATTTACCCCATCAATGAAAAATGTTAATACTAACGTAATAATTGAGTTCTAAATTCTAGTTTTCTGAATATCTAGTTAATTTATGGTGGATAAATGTATTTTCAATTGTCTGAAGTCTTATTTAACAACAACTTATGTTTTTTTTTATTTGAAATGATTTACCCCATCAATGAAAAATGTTAATATTAACGTAATTTTTGAGGTCGAAATTCTGGTTTTTCAGATCATCTAGTTTATGTATAGTGGATAAATGTATATGCAATTGTCTGAAGTCTTATTCATCAACATATTATGTTATTTTTTAATTTGAAATGATGTAACCCAACAATGAATAATGATAATATTAACGTAATTTTTGTGTTCTATATTCTAGTTTTGCGTACAACTAATCTATCTATAGGTGACTAATGTATTTGCAATTGCCTGAAGTCTTATTCAACAACAACTTAAGTGTTTTTTTTATTTGAAATGATTTACCCCATCAATGAAAAATGTTAATATTAACGTAATAATTGAATTCTAAATTCTAGTTTTCTGAACATCTAATTAATTTATAGTGGATAAATGTATTTGCAATTGTCTGAAGTCTTCTTCATCAACATATTATGTTTTTTTTTTAATTTGAAATGATGTACCCCAACAATGAATAATGTTAATATCAACGTATTTATTGACTTCTAAATTCTAGTTTTGCGTACAACTAATCTATCTATAGGTGACTAATGTATTTGCAATTGTCTGAAGTCTTATTCATCAACATATTATGTTTATTCTTTAATTTGAAATGATGTAACCCAACAATGAATAATGTTAATATTAACGTAATTTTTGAGTTCGAAATTCTGGTTTTTCAGATCATCTAGTTTATGTATAGTGGATAAATGTATTTGCAATTGTCTGAAGTCTTATTCATCAACATATTATGTTTTTTTTTTAATTTGAAATGATGTAACCCAACAATGAATAATGATAATATTAACGTAATTTTTGTGTTCTATATTCTAGTTTTGGGTTCAACTAATCTAACTAAAGGTGACTAATGTATTTGCAATTGTCTGAAGTCTTATTCAACAACAACTTATGTGTTTTTTTTTATTTGAAATGATTTACCCCATCAATGAAAAATGTTAATACTAACGTAATAATTGAGTTCTATATTCTAGTTTTCTGAATATCTAGTTAATTTATTGTGGATAAATGTATTTTCAATTGTCTGAAGTCTTATTTAACAACAACTTATGTTTTTTTTTTAATTTGAAATGATGTACCCCAACAATGAATAACGTTAATATTAACGTAATTATTGACTTCTAAATTCTAGTTTTGCGTACAACTAATCTATCCATAGGTGACTAATGTATTTGCAATTGCCTGAAGTCTTATTCAACAACAACTTATGTGTTTTTTTTATTTGAAATGATTTACCCCATCAATGAAAAATGTTAATATTAACGTAATAATTGAATTCTAAATTCTAGTTTTCTGAACATCTAGTTAATTTATAGTGGATAAATGTATTTGCAATTGTCTGAAGTCTTCTTCATCAACATATTATGTTTTTTTTTTAATTTGAAATGATGTACCCCAACAATGAATAATGTTAATATCAACGTATTTATTGACTTCTAAATTCTAGTTTTGCGTACAACTAATCTATCTATAGATGACTAATGTATTTGCAATTGTCTGAATTCTTATTCATCAACAACTTATGTGTTTTTTTTATTTGAAATGATTTACCCAATCAATGAAAAATGTTAATATTAACGTAATTTTTGAGTTTTAAATTCTGGTTTTTCTGATCATCTAGTTTATGTATAGTAGATAAATGTATTTGCAATTACCTGAAGTCTTATTCAACAACAACTTATGTGTTTTTTTTATTTGAAATGATTTACCCCATCAATGAAAAATGTTAAGACTAACGTAATAATTGAGTTCTAAATTCTAGTTTTCTGAATATCTAGTTAATTTATTGTGGATAAATGTATTTTCAATTGTCTGAAGTCTTATTTAACAACAACTTATGTTTTTTTTTTAATTTCAAATGATGTACCCCAACAATGAATAACGTTAATATTAACGTAATTATTGACTTCTAAATTCTAGTTTTGCGTACAACTAATCTATCTATAGGTGACTAATGTATTTGCAATTGCCTGAATTCTTATTCAACAACAACTTATGTGTTTTTTTTATTTGAAATGATTTACCCCATCAATGAAAAATGTTAATATTAACGTAATAATTGAATTCTAAATTCTAGTTTTCTGAACATCTAGTTAATTTATAGTGGATAAATGTATTTGCAATTGTCTGAAGTCTTCTTCATCAACATATTATGTTTTTTTTTTAATTTGAAATTATGTACCCCAACAATGAATAATGTTAATATCAACGTATTTATTGACTTCTAAATTCTAGTTTTGCGTACAACTAATCTATCTATAGGTGACTTATGTATTTGCAATTGTCTGAAGTCTTATTTATCAACATATTATGTTTATTCTTTAATTTGAAATGATGTAACCCAACAATGAATAATGTTAATATTAACGTAATTTTTGAGTTCGAAATTCTGGTTTTTCAGATCATCTAGTTTATGTATAGTAGATAAATGTATTTGCAATTGTCTGAAGTCTTCTTCATCAACATATTATGTTTTTTTTTTAATTTGAAATGATGTACCCCAATAATGAATAACGTTAATATTAACGTAATTATTGAGTTCTAAATTCTAGTTTTGGGTTTAACTAATCTATCTATAGGTGACCAATGTATTTGCAATTGTCTGAAGTCTTATTCAACAACAACTTATGTGTTTTTTTTATTTGAAATGATTTACACCATCAATGAAAAATGTTAATATTAACGTAATAATTGAATTCTAAATTCTAGTTTTCTGAACATCTAGTTAATTTATAGTGGATAAATGTATTTGCAATTGTCTGAAGTCTTCTTCATCAACATATTATGTTTTTTTTTTAATTTGAAATGATGTACCCCAACAATGAATAATGTTAATATTAACGTAATTATTGAGTTCTAAATTCTAGTTTTGGGTTCAACTAATCTATCTATAGGTGACTTATGTATTTGCAATTGTCTGAAGTCTTATTCATCAACATATTATGTGTTTTTTTTATTTGAAATGATTTACTCCATCAATGAAAAATGTTAATATTAACGTAATAATTGAGTTCTAAATTCTAGTTTTCTGAATATCTAGTTAATTTATGGTGGATAAATGTATTTTCAATTGTCTGAAGTCTTATTTAACAACAACTTATGTTTTTTTTTTTAATTTGAAATGATGTACCCCAACAATGAATAATGTTAATATTAACGTAATTATTGAGTTCTAAATTCTAGTTTTGGGTTCAACTAATCTATCTATAGGTGACCAATGTATTTGCAATTGTCTGAAGTCTTATTCATCAACATATTATGTTTTTTTTTTAATTTGAAATGATGTACCCCAACAATGAATAATGTTAATATCAATGTATTTATTGACTTCTAAATTCTAGTTTTGCGTACAACTAATCTATCTATAGGTGAGTAATGTATTTGCAATTGTCTGAAGTCTTATTCATCAACATATTATGTTTTTTTTTTAATTTGAAATGATGTACCCCAACAATGAATAATGTTAATATCAACGTATTTATTGACTTCTAAATTCTAGTTTTGCGTACAACTAATCTATCTATAGGTGAGTAATGTATTTGCAATTGTCTGAAGTCTTATTCAACAACAACTTATGTGTTTTTTTTATTTGAAATGATTTACCCCATCAATGAAAAATGTTAATACTAACGTAATAATTGAGTTCTAAATTCTAGTTTTCTGAACATCTAGTTAATTTATGGTGGATAAATGTATTTGCAATTGTCTGAAGTCTTCTTCATCAACATATTATGTTTTTTTTTTAATTTGAAATGATGTACCCCAACAATGAATAATGTTAATATCAATGTATTTATTGACTTCTAAATTCTAGTTTTGCGTACAACTAATCTATCTATAGGTGAGTAATGTATTTGCAATTGTCTGAAGTCTTATTCAACAACAACTTATGTGTTTTTTTTATTTGAAATGATTTACCCCATCAATGAAAAATGTTAATACTAACGTAATAATTGAGTTCTAAATTCTAGTTTTCTGAATATCTAGTTAATTTATGGTGGATAAATGTATTTTCAATTGTCTGAAGTCTTATTTAACAACAACTTATGTTTTTTTTTATTTGAAATGATTTACCCCATCAATGAAAAATGTTAATATTAACGTAATTTTTGAGGTCGAAATTCTGGTTTTTCAGATCATCTAGTTTATGTATAGTGGATAAATGTATATGCAATTGTCTGAAGTCTTATTCATCAACATATTATGTTATTTTTTAATTTGAAATGATGTAACCCAACAATGAATAATGATAATATTAACGTAATTTTTGTGTTCTATATTCTAGTTTTGCGTACAACTAATCTATCTATAGGTGACTAATGTATTTGCAATTGTCTGAAGTCTTATTCATCAACATATTATGTTTATTCTTTAATTTGAAATGATGTAACCCAACAATGAATAATGTTAATATTAACGTAATTTTTGAGTTTTAAATTCTGGTTTTTCTGATCATCTAGTTTATGTATAGTGGATAAATGTATTTGCAATTGTCTGAAGTCTTATTCATCAACATATTATGTTTTTTTTTTAATTTGAAATGATGTACCCCAACAATGAATTATGTTAATATCAATGTATTTATTGACTTCTAAATTCTAGTTTTGCGTACAACTAATCTATCTATAGGTGACTTATGTATTTGCAATTGTCTGAAGTCTTATTCAACAACAACTTATGTGTTTTTTTTATTTGAAATGATTTACCCCATCAATGAAAAATGTTAATACTAACGTAATAATTGAGTTCTAAATTCTAGTTTTCTGAATATCTAGTTAATTTATGGTGGATAAATGTATTTTCAATTGTCTGAAGTCTTATTTAACAACAACTTATGTTTTTTTTTTTAATTTGAATTGATGTACCCCAACAATGAATAACGTTAATATTAACGTAATTATTGAGTTCTAAATTCTAGTTTTGGGTTCAACTAATCTATCTATAGGTGACTTATGTATTTGCAATTGTCTGAAGTCTTATTCATCAACATATTATGTGTTTTTTTTATTTGAAATGATTTACTCCATCAATGAAAAATGTTAATATTAACGTAATAATTGAGTTCTAAATTCTAGTTTTCTGAATATCTAGTTAATTTATGGTGGATAAATGTATTTTCAATTGTCTGAAGTCTTATTTAACAACAACTTATGTTTTTTTTTTTAATTTGAAATGATGTACCCCAACAATGAATAATGTTAATATTAACGTAATTATTGAGTTCTAAATTCTAGTTTTGGGTTCAACTAATCTATCTATAGGTGACCAATGTATTTGCAATTGTCTGAAGTCTTATTCATCAACATATTATGTTTTTTTTTTAATTTGAAATGATGTGCCCCAACAATGAATAATGTTAATATCAATGTATTTATTGACTTCTAAATTCTAGTTTTGCGTACAACTAATCTATCTATAGGTGAGTAATGTATTTGCAATTGTCTGAAGTCTTATTCATCAACATATTATGTTTTTTTTTTAATTTGAAATGATGTACCCCAACAATGAATAATGTTAATATCAACGTATTTATTGACTTCTAAATTCTAGTTTTGCGTACAACTAATCTATCTATAGGTGAGTAATGTATTTGCAATTGTCTGAAGTCTTATTCAACAACAACTTATGTGTTTTTTTTATTTGAAATGATTTACCCCATCAATGAAAAATGTTAATACTAACGTAATAATTGAGTTCTAAATTCTAGTTTTCTGAACATCTAGTTAATTTATGGTGGATAAATGTATTTGCAATTGTCTGAAGTCTTCTTCATCAACATATTATGTTTTTTTTTTAATTTGAAATGATGTACCCCAACAATGAATAATGTTAATATCAATGTATTTATTGACTTCTAAATTCTAGTTTTGCGTACAACTAATCTATCTATAGGTGAGTAATGTATTTGCAATTGTCTGAAGTCTTATTCAACAACAACTTATGTGTTTTTTTTATTTGAAATGATTTACCCCATCAATGAAAAATGTTAATACTAACGTAATAATTGAGTTCTAAATTCTAGTTTTCTGAATATCTAGTTAATTTATGGTGGATAAATGTATTTTCAATTGTCTGAAGTCTTATTTAACAACAACTTATGTTTTTTTTTATTTGAAATGATTTACCCCATCAATGAAAAATGTTAATATTAACGTAATTTTTGAGGTCGAAATTCTGGTTTTTCAGATCATCTAGTTTATGTATAGTGGATAAATGTATATGCAATTGTCTGAAGTCTTATTCATCAACATATTATGTTATTTTTTAATTTGAAATGATGTAACCCAACAATGAATAATGATAATATTAACGTAATTTTTGTGTTCTATATTCTAGTTTTGCGTACAACTAATCTATCTATAGGTGACTAATGTATTTGCAATTGTCTGAAGTCTTATTCATCAACATATTATGTTTATTCTTTAATTTGAAATGATGTAACCCAACAATGAATAATGTTAATATTAACGTAATTTTTGAGTTTTAAATTCTGGTTTTTCTGATCATCTAGTTTATGTATAGTGGATAAATGTATTTGCAATTGTCTGAAGTCTTATTCATCAACATATTATGTTTTTTTTTTAATTTGAAATGATGTACCCCAACAATGAATTATGTTAATATCAATGTATTTATTGACTTCTAAATTCTAGTTTTGCGTACAACTAATCTATCTATAGGTGACTTATGTATTTGCAATTGTCTGAAGTCTTATTCAACAACAACTTATGTGTTTTTTTTATTTGAAATGATTTACCCCATCAATGAAAAATGTTAATACTAACGTAATAATTGAGTTCTAAATTCTAGTTTTCTGAATATCTAGTTAATTTATGGTGGATAAATGTATTTTCAATTGTCTGAAGTCTTATTTAACAACAACTTATGTTTTTTTTTTTAATTTGAATTGATGTACCCCAACAATGAATAACGTTAATATTAACGTAATTATTGAGTTCTAAATTCTAGTTTTGGGTTCAACTAATCTATCTATAGGTGACTTATGTATTTGCAATTGTCTGAAGTCTTATTCATCAACATATTATGTGTTTTTTTTATTTGAAATGATTTACTCCATCAATGAAAAATGTTAATATTAACGTAATAATTGAGTTCTAAATTCTAGTTTTCTGAATATCTAGTTAATTTATGGTGGATAAATGTATTTTCAATTGTCTGAAGTCTTATTTAACAACAACTTATGTTTTTTTTTTTAATTTGAAATGATGTACCCCAACAATGAATAATGTTAATATTAACGTAATTATTGAGTTCTAAATTCTAGTTTTGGGTTCAACTAATCTATCTATAGGTGACCAATGTATTTGCAATTGTCTGAAGTCTTATTCATCAACATATTATGTTTTTTTTTTAATTTGAAATGATGTGCCCCAACAATGAATAATGTTAATATCAATGTATTTATTGACTTCTAAATTCTAGTTTTGCGTACAACTAATCTATCTATAGGTGAGTAATGTATTTGCAATTGTCTGAAGTCTTATTCATCAACATATTATGTTTTTTTTTTAATTTGAAATGATGTACCCCAACAATGAATAATGTTAATATCAACGTATTTATTGACTTCTAAATTCTAGTTTTGCGTACAACTAATCTATCTATAGGTGAGTAATGTATTTGCAATTGTCTGAAGTCTTATTCAACAACAACTTATGTGTTTTTTTTATTTGAAATGATTTACCCCATCAATGAAAAATGTTAATACTAACGTAATAATTGAGTTCTAAATTCTAGTTTTCTGAATATCTAGTTAATTTATGGTGGATAAATGTATTTGCAATTGTCTGAAGTCTTCTTCATCAACATATTATGTTTTTTTTTTAATTTGAAATGATGTACCCCAACAATGAATAATGTTAATATCAACGTATTTATTGACTTCTAAATTCTAGTTTTGCGTACAACTAATCTATCTATAGGTGACTTATGTATTTGCAATTGTCTGAAGTCTTATTTATCAACATATTATGTTTATTCTTTAATTTGAAATGATGTAACCCAACAATGAATAATGTTAATATTAACGTAATTTTTGAGTTCGAAATTCTGGTTTTTCAGATCATCTAGTTTATGTATAGTAGATAAATGTATTTGCAATTGTCTGAAGTCTTATTCATCAACATATTATGTTTTTTTTTTAATTTGAAATGATGTACCCCAACAATGAATAATGTTAATATCAACGTATTTATTGACTTCTAAATTCTAGTTTTGCGTACAACTAATCTATCTATAGGTGAGTAATGTATTTGCAATTGTCTGAAGTCTTATTCAACAACAACTTATGTGTTTTTTTTATTTGAAATGATTTACCCCATCAATGAAAAATGTTAATACTAACGTAATAATTGAGTTCTAAATTCTAGTTTTCTGAACATCTAGTTAATTTATGGTGGATAAATGTATTTGCAATTGTCTGAAGTCTTCTTCATCAACATATTATGTTTTTTTTTTAATTTGAAATGATGTACCCCAACAATGAATAATGTTAATATCAATGTATTTATTGACTTCTAAATTCTAGTTTTGCGTACAACTAATCTATCTATAGGTGAGTAATGTATTTGCAATTGTCTGAAGTCTTATTCAACAACAACTTATGTGTTTTTTTTATTTGAAATGATTTACCCCATCAATGAAAAATGTTAATACTAACGTAATAATTGAGTTCTAAATTCTAGTTTTCTGAATATCTAGTTAATTTATGGTGGATAAATGTATTTTCAATTGTCTGAAGTCTTATTTAACAACAACTTATGTTTTTTTTTATTTGAAATGATTTACCCCATCAATGAAAAATGTTAATATTAACGTAATTTTTGAGGTCGAAATTCTGGTTTTTCAGATCATCTAGTTTATGTATAGTGGATAAATGTATATGCAATTGTCTGAAGTCTTATTCATCAACATATTATGTTATTTTTTAATTTGAAATGATGTAACCCAACAATGAATAATGATAATATTAACGTAATTTTTGTGTTCTATATTCTAGTTTTGCGTACAACTAATCTATCTATAGGTGACTAATGTATTTGCAATTGCCTGAAGTCTTATTCAACAACAACTTAAGTGTTTTTTTTATTTGAAATGATTTACCCCATCAATGAAAAATGTTAATATTAACGTAATAATTGAATTCTAAATTCTAGTTTTCTGAACATCTAATTAATTTATAGTGGATAAATGTATTTGCAATTGTCTGAAGTCTTCTTCATCAACATATTATGTTTTTTTTTTAATTTGAAATGATGTACCCCAACAATGAATAATGTTAATATCAACGTATTTATTGACTTCTAAATTCTAGTTTTGCGTACAACTAATCTATCTATAGGTGACTAATGTATTTGCAATTGTCTGAAGTCTTATTCATCAACATATTATGTTTATTCTTTAATTTGAAATGATGTAACCCAACAATGAATAATGTTAATATTAACGTAATTTTTGAGTTCGAAATTCTGGTTTTTCAGATCATCTAGTTTATGTATAGTGGATAAATGTATTTGCAATTGTCTGAAGTCTTATTCATCAACATATTATGTTTTTTTTTTAATTTGAAATGATGTAACCCAACAATGAATAATGATAATATTAACGTAATTTTTGTGTTCTATATTCTAGTTTTGGGTTCAACTAATCTAACTAAAGGTGACTAATGTATTTGCAATTGTCTGAAGTCTTATTCAACAACAACTTATGTGTTTTTTTTATTTGAAATGATTTACCCCATCAATGAAAAATGTTAATACTAACGTAATAATTGAGTTCTATATTCTAGTTTTCTGAATATCTAGTTAATTTATTGTGGATAAATGTATTTTCAATTGTCTGAAGTCTTATTTAACAACAACTTATGTTTTTTTTTTAATTTGAAATGATGTACCCCAACAATGAATAACGTTAATATTAACGTAATTATTGACTTCTAAATTCTAGTTTTGCGTACAACTAATCTATCCATAGGTGACTAATGTATTTGCAATTGCCTGAAGTCTTATTCAACAACAACTTATGTGTTTTTTTTATTTGAAATGATTTACCCCATCAATGAAAAATGTTAATATTAACGTAATAATTGAATTCTAAATTCTAGTTTTCTGAACATCTAGTTAATTTATAGTGGATAAATGTATTTGCAATTGTCTGAAGTCTTCTTCATCAACATATTATGTTTTTTTTTTAATTTGAAATGATGTACCCCAACAATGAATAATGTTAATATCAACGTATTTATTGACTTCTAAATTCTAGTTTTGCGTACAACTAATCTATCTATAGATGACTAATGTATTTGCAATTGTCTGAATTCTTATTCATCAACAACTTATGTGTTTTTTTTATTTGAAATGATTTACCCAATCAATGAAAAATGTTAATATTAACGTAATTTTTGAGTTTTAAATTCTGGTTTTTCTGATCATCTAGTTTATGTATAGTAGATAAATGTATTTGCAATTACCTGAAGTCTTATTCAACAACAACTTATGTGTTTTTTTTATTTGAAATGATTTACCCCATCAATGAAAAATGTTAAGACTAACGTAATAATTGAGTTCTAAATTCTAGTTTTCTGAATATCTAGTTAATTTATTGTGGATAAATGTATTTTCAATTGTCTGAAGTCTTATTTAACAACAACTTATGTTTTTTTTTTAATTTCAAATGATGTACCCCAACAATGAATAACGTTAATATTAACGTAATTATTGACTTCTAAATTCTAGTTTTGCGTACAACTAATCTATCTATAGGTGACTAATGTATTTGCAATTGCCTGAATTCTTATTCAACAACAACTTATGTGTTTTTTTTATTTGAAATGATTTACCCCATCAATGAAAAATGTTAATATTAACGTAATAATTGAATTCTAAATTCTAGTTTTCTGAACATCTAGTTAATTTATAGTGGATAAATGTATTTGCAATTGTCTGAAGTCTTCTTCATCAACATATTATGTTTTTTTTTTAATTTGAAATTATGTACCCCAACAATGAATAATGTTAATATCAACGTATTTATTGACTTCTAAATTCTAGTTTTGCGTACAACTAATCTATCTATAGGTGACTTATGTATTTGCAATTGTCTGAAGTCTTATTTATCAACATATTATGTTTATTCTTTAATTTGAAATGATGTAACCCAACAATGAATAATGTTAATATTAACGTAATTTTTGAGTTCGAAATTCTGGTTTTTCAGATCATCTAGTTTATGTATAGTAGATAAATGTATTTGCAATTGTCTGAAGTCTTCTTCATCAACATATTATGTTTTTTTTTTAATTTGAAATGATGTACCCCAATAATGAATAACGTTAATATTAACGTAATTATTGAGTTCTAAATTCTAGTTTTGGGTTTAACTAATCTATCTATAGGTGACCAATGTATTTGCAATTGTCTGAAGTCTTATTCAACAACAACTTATGTGTTTTTTTTATTTGAAATGATTTACACCATCAATGAAAAATGTTAATATTAACGTAATAATTGAATTCTAAATTCTAGTTTTCTGAACATCTAGTTAATTTATAGTGGATAAATGTATTTGCAATTGTCTGAAGTCTTCTTCATCAACATATTATGTTTTTTTTTTAATTTGAAATGATGTACCCCAACAATGAATAATGTTAATATTAACGTAATTATTGAGTTCTAAATTCTAGTTTTGGGTTCAACTAATCTATCTATAGGTGACTTATGTATTTGCAATTGTCTGAAGTCTTATTCATCAACATATTATGTGTTTTTTTTATTTGAAATGATTTACTCCATCAATGAAAAATGTTAATATTAACGTAATAATTGAGTTCTAAATTCTAGTTTTCTGAATATCTAGTTAATTTATGGTGGATAAATGTATTTTCAATTGTCTGAAGTCTTATTTAACAACAACTTATGTTTTTTTTTTTAATTTGAAATGATGTACCCCAACAATGAATAATGTTAATATTAACGTAATTATTGAGTTCTAAATTCTAGTTTTGGGTTCAACTAATCTATCTATAGGTGACCAATGTATTTGCAATTGTCTGAAGTCTTATTCATCAACATATTATGTTTTTTTTTTAATTTGAAATGATGTACCCCAACAATGAATAATGTTAATATCAATGTATTTATTGACTTCTAAATTCTAGTTTTGCGTACAACTAATCTATCTATAGGTGAGTAATGTATTTGCAATTGTCTGAAGTCTTATTCATCAACATATTATGTTTTTTTTTTAATTTGAAATGATGTACCCCAACAATGAATAATGTTAATATCAACGTATTTATTGACTTCTAAATTCTAGTTTTGCGTACAACTAATCTATCTATAGGTGAGTAATGTATTTGCAATTGTCTGAAGTCTTATTCAACAACAACTTATGTGTTTTTTTTATTTGAAATGATTTACCCCATCAATGAAAAATGTTAATACTAACGTAATAATTGAGTTCTAAATTCTAGTTTTCTGAACATCTAGTTAATTTATGGTGGATAAATGTATTTGCAATTGTCTGAAGTCTTCTTCATCAACATATTATGTTTTTTTTTTAATTTGAAATGATGTACCCCAACAATGAATAATGTTAATATCAATGTATTTATTGACTTCTAAATTCTAGTTTTGCGTACAACTAATCTATCTATAGGTGAGTAATGTATTTGCAATTGTCTGAAGTCTTATTCAACAACAACTTATGTGTTTTTTTTATTTGAAATGATTTACCCCATCAATGAAAAATGTTAATACTAACGTAATAATTGAGTTCTAAATTCTAGTTTTCTGAATATCTAGTTAATTTATGGTGGATAAATGTATTTTCAATTGTCTGAAGTCTTATTTAACAACAACTTATGTTTTTTTTTATTTGAAATGATTTACCCCATCAATGAAAAATGTTAATATTAACGTAATTTTTGAGGTCGAAATTCTGGTTTTTCAGATCATCTAGTTTATGTATAGTGGATAAATGTATATGCAATTGTCTGAAGTCTTATTCATCAACATATTATGTTATTTTTTAATTTGAAATGATGTAACCCAACAATGAATAATGATAATATTAACGTAATTTTTGTGTTCTATATTCTAGTTTTGCGTACAACTAATCTATCTATAGGTGACTAATGTATTTGCAATTGTCTGAAGTCTTATTCATCAACATATTATGTTTATTCTTTAATTTGAAATGATGTAACCCAACAATGAATAATGTTAATATTAACGTAATTTTTGAGTTTTAAATTCTGGTTTTTCTGATCATCTAGTTTATGTATAGTGGATAAATGTATTTGCAATTGTCTGAAGTCTTATTCATCAACATATTATGTTTTTTTTTTAATTTGAAATGATGTACCTCAACAATGAATTATGTTAATATCAATGTATTTATTGACTTCTAAATTCTAGTTTTGCGTACAACTAATCTATCTATAGGTGACTTATGTATTTGCAATTGTCTGAAGTCTTATTCAACAACAACTTATGTGTTTTTTTTATTTGAAATGATTTACCCCATCAATGAAAAATGTTAATACTAACGTAATAATTGAGTTCTAAATTCTAGTTTTCTGAATATCTAGTTAATTTATGGTGGATAAATGTATTTTCAATTGTCTGAAGTCTTATTTAACAACAACTTATGTTTTTTTTTTTAATTTGAATTGATGTACCCCAACAATGAATAACGTTAATATTAACGTAATTATTGAGTTCTAAATTCTAGTTTTGGGTTCAACTAATCTATCTATAGGTGACTTATGTATTTGCAATTGTCTGAAGTCTTATTCATCAACATATTATGTGTTTTTTTTATTTGAAATGATTTACTCCATCAATGAAAAATGTTAATATTAACGTAATAATTGAGTTCTAAATTCTAGTTTTCTGAATATCTAGTTAATTTATGGTGGATAAATGTATTTTCAATTGTCTGAAGTCTTATTTAACAACAACTTATGTTTTTTTTTTTAATTTGAAATGATGTACCCCAACAATGAATAATGTTAATATTAACGTAATTATTGAGTTCTAAATTCTAGTTTTGGGTTCAACTAATCTATCTATAGGTGACCAATGTATTTGCAATTGTCTGAAGTCTTATTCATCAACATATTATGTTTTTTTTTTTAATTTGAAATGATGTGCCCCAACAATGAATAATGTTAATATCAATGTATTTATTGACTTCTAAATTCTAGTTTTGCGTACAACTAATCTATCTATAGGTGAGTAATGTATTTGCAATTGTCTGAAGTCTTATTCATCAACATATTATGTTTTTTTTTTAATTTGAAATGATGTACCCCAACAATGAATAATGTTAATATCAACGTATTTATTGACTTCTAAATTCTAGTTTTGCGTACAACTAATCTATCTATAGGTGAGTAATGTATTTGCAATTGTCTGAAGTCTTATTCAACAACAACTTATGTGTTTTTTTTATTTGAAATGATTTACCCCATCAATGAAAAATGTTAATACTAACGTAATAATTGAGTTCTAAATTCTAGTTTTCTGAATATCTAGTTAATTTATGGTGGATAAATGTATTTGCAATTGTCTGAAGTCTTCTTCATCAACATATTATGTTTTTTTTTTAATTTGAAATGATGTACCCCAACAATGAATAATGTTAATATCAACGTATTTATTGACTTCTAAATTCTAGTTTTGCGTACAACTAATCTATCTATAGGTGACTAATATATTTGCAATTGTCTGAAGTCTTATTCATCAACATATTATGTTTATTCTTTAATTTGAAATGATGTAACCCAACAATGAATAATGTTAATATTAACGTAATTTTTGAGTTCGAAATTCTGGTTTTTCAGATCATCTAGTTTATGTATAGTGGATAAATGTATTTGCAATTGTCTGAAGTCTTATTTAACAACAACTTATGTTTTTTTTTATTTGAAATGATTTACCCCATCAATGAAAAATGTTAATATTAACGTAATTTTTGAGGTCGAAATTCTGGTTTTTCAGATCATCTAGTTTATGTATAGTGGATAAATGTATTTGCAATTGTCTGAAGTCTTATTCATCAACATATTATGTTATTTTTTAATTTGAAATGATGTAACCCAACAATGAATAATGATAATATTAACGTAATTTTTGTGTTCTATATTCTAGTTTTGGGTTCAACTAATCTAACTAAAGGTGACTAATGTATTTGCAATTGTCTGAAGTCTTATTCAACAACAACTTATGTGTTTTTTTTTATTTGAAATGATTTACCCCATCAATGAAAAATGTTAAAATTAACGTAATTTTTGAGTTTTAAATTCTGGTTTTTCTGATCATCTAGTTTATGTATAGTAGATAAATGTATTTGCAATTGTCTGAAGTCTTCTTCATCAACATATTATGTTTTTTTTTTAATTTGAAATGATGTACCCCAATAATGAATAACGTTAATATTAACGTAATTATTGAGTTCTAAATTCTAGTTTTGGGTTTAACTAATCTATCTATAGGTGACCAATGTATTTGCAATTGTCTGAAGTCTTATTCAACAACAACTTATGTGTTTTTTTTATTTGAAATGATTTACACCATCAATGAAAAATGTTAATATTAACGTAATAATTGAATTCTAAATTCTAGTTTTCTGAACATCTAGTTAATTTATAGTGGATAAATGTATTTGCAATTGTCTGAAGTCTTCTTCATCAACATATTATGTTTTTTTTTTAATTTGAAATGATGTACCCCAACAATGAATAATGTTAATATCAACGTATTTATTGACTTCTAAATTCTAGTTTTGCGGACAACTAATCTATCTATAGGTGACTAATGTATTTGCAATTGTCTGAAGTCTTATTCATCAACATATTATGTTTATTCTTTAATTTGAAATGATGTAACCCAACAATGAATAATGTTAATATTAACGTAATTTTTGAGTTTTAAATTCTGGTTTTTCTGATCATCTAGTTTATGTATAGTGGATAAATGTATTTGCAATTGTCTGAAGTCTTATTCATCAACATATTATGTTTTTTTTTTAATTTGAAATGATGTACCCCAACAATGAATAATGTTAATATCAATGTATTTATTGACTTCTAAATTCTAGTTTTGCGTACAACTAATCTATCTATAGGTGAGTAATGTATTTGCAATTGTCTGAAGTCTTATTCAACAACAACTTATGTGTTTTTTTTATTTGAAATGATTTACCCCATCAATGAAAAATGTTAATACTAACGTAATAATTGAGTTCTAAATTCTAGTTTTCTGAATATCTAGTTAATTTATGGTGGATAAATGTATTTTCAATTGTCTGAAGTCTTATTCATCAACATATTATGTTTTTTTTTTAATTTGAAATGATGTACCCCAACAATGAATAATGTTAATATCAATGTATTTATTGACTTCTAAATTCTAGTTTTGCGTACAACTAATCTATCTATAGGTGAGTAATGTATTTGCAATTGTCTGAAGTCTTATTCATCAACATATTATGTTTTTTTTTTTTAATTTGAAATGATGTACCCCAACAATGAATAATGTTAATATCAACGTATTTATTGACTTCTAAATTCTAGTTTTGCGTACAACTAATCTATCTATAGGTGAGTAATGTATTTGCAATTGTCTGAAGTCTTATTCAACAACAACTTATGTGTTTTTTTTATTTGAAATGATTTACCCCATCAATGAAAAATGTTAATACTAACGTAATAATTGAGTTCTAAATTCTAGTTTTCTGAATATCTAGTTAATTTATGGTGGATAAATGTATTTGCAATTGTCTGAAGTCTTCTTCATCAACATATTATGTTTTTTTTTTAATTTGAAATGATGTACCCCAACAATGAATAATGTTAATATCAACGTATTTATTGACTTCTAAATTCTAGTTTTGCGTACAACTAATCTATCTATAGGTGACTAATATATTTGCAATTGTCTGAAGTCTTATTCATCAACATATTATGTTTATTCTTTAATTTGAAATGATGTAACCCAACAATGAATAATGTTAATATTAACGTAATTTTTGAGTTCGAAATTCTGGTTTTTCAGATCATCTAGTTTATGTATAGTGGATAAATGTATTTGCAATTGTCTGAAGTCTTATTTAACAACAACTTATGTTTTTTTTTATTTGAAATGATTTACCCCATCAATGAAAAATGTTAATATTAACGTAATTTTTGAGGTCGAAATTCTGGTTTTTCAGATCATCTAGTTTATGTATAGTGGATAAATGTATTTGCAATTGTCTGAAGTCTTATTCATCAACATATTATGTTATTTTTTAATTTGAAATGATGTAACCCAACAATGAATAATGATAATATTAACGTAATTTTTGTGTTCTATATTCTAGTTTTGGGTTCAACTAATCTAACTAAAGGTGACTAATGTATTTGCAATTGTCTGAAGTCTTATTCAACAACAACTTATGTGTTTTTTTTATTTGAAATGATTTACCCCATCAATGAAAAATGTTAAAATTAACGTAATTTTTGAGTTTTAAATTCTGGTTTTTCTGTTCATCTAGTTTATGTATAGTAGATAAATGTATTTGCAATTGTCTGAAGTCTTCTTCATCAACATATTATGTTTTTTTTTTAATTTGAAATGATGTACCCCAATAATGAATAACGTTAATATTAACGTAATTATTGAGTTCTAAATTCTAGTTTTGGGTTTAACTAATCTATCTATAGGTGACCAATGTATTTGCAATTGTCTGAAGTCTTATTCAACAACAACTTATGTGTTTTTTTTATTTGAAATGATTTACACCATCAATGAAAAATGTTAATATTAACGTAATAATTGAATTCTAAATTCTAGTTTTCTGAACATCTAGTTAATTTATAGTGGATAAATGTATTTGCAATTGTCTGAAGTCTTCTTCATCAACATATTATGTTTTTTTTTTAATTTGAAATGATGTACCCCAACAATGAATAATGTTAATATCAACGTATTTATTGACTTCTAAATTCTAGTTTTGCGGACAACTAATCTATCTATAGGTGACTAATGTATTTGCAATTGTCTGAAGTCTTATTCATCAACATATTATGTTTATTCTTTAATTTTGAAATGATGTAACCCAACAATGAATAATGTTAATATTAACGTAATTTTTGAGTTTTAAATTCTGGTTTTTCTGATCATCTAGTTTATGTATAGTGGATAAATGTATTTGCAATTGTCTGAAGTCTTATTCATCAACATATTATGTTTTTTTTTTAATTTGAAATGATGTACCCCAACAATGAATAATGTTAATATCAATGTATTTATTGACTTCTAAATTCTAGTTTTGCGTACAACTAATCTATCTATAGGTGAGTAATGTATTTGCAATTGTCTGAAGTCTTATTCAACAACAACTTATGTGTTTTTTTTATTTGAAATGATTTACCCCATCAATGAAAAATGTTAATACTAACGTAATAATTGAGTTCTAAATTCTAGTTTTCTGAATATCTAGTTAATTTATGGTGGATAAATGTATTTTCAATTGTCTGAAGTCTTATTCATCAACATATTATGTTTTTTTTTTAATTTGAAATGATGTACCCCAACAATGAATAATGTTAATATCAATGTATTTATTGACTTCTAAATTCTAGTTTTGCGTACAACTAATCTATCTATAGGTGAGTAATGTATTTGCAATTGTCTGAAGTCTTATTCATCAACATATTATGTTTTTTTTTTTAATTTGAAATGATGTACCCCAACAATGAATAATGTTAATATCAACGTATTTATTGACTACTAAATTCTAGTTTTGCGTACAACTAATCTATCTATAGGTGAGTAATGTATTTGCAATTGTCTGAAGTCTTATTCAACAACAACTTATGTGTTTTTTTTATTTGAAATGATTTACCCCATCAATGAAAAATGTTAATACTAACGTAATAATTGAGTTCTAAATTCTAGTTTTCTGAACATCTAGTTAATTTATGGTGGATAAATGTATTTGCAATTGTCTGAAGTCTTCTTCATCAACATATTATGTTTTTTTTTTAATTTGAAATGATGTACCCCAACAATGAATAATGTTAATATCAATGTATTTATTGACTTCTAAATTCTAGTTTTGCGTACAACTAATCTATCTATAGGTGAGTAATGTATTTGCAATTGTCTGAAGTCTTATTCAACAACAACTTATGTGTTTTTTTAATTTGAAATGATGTACCCCAACAATGAATAATGTTAATATTAACGTAATTATTGAGTTCTAAATTCTAGTTTTGGGTTCAACTAATCTATCTATAGGTGACCAATGTATTTGCAATTGTCTGAAGTCTTATTCATCAACATATTATGTTTTTTTTTTAATTTGAAATGATGTACCCCAACAATGAATAATGTTAATATCAATGTATTTATTGACTTCTAAATTCTAGTTTTGCGTACAACTAATCTATCTATAGGTGAGTAATGTATTTGCAATTGTCTGAAGTCTTATTCATCAACATATTATGTTTTTTTTTTTAATTTGAAATGATGTACCCCAACAATGAATAATGTTAATATCAACGTATTTATTGACTTCTAAATTCTAGTTTTGCGTACAACTAATCTATCTATAGGTGAGTAATGTATTTGCAATTGTCTGAAGTCTTATTCAACAACAACTTATGTGTTTTTTTTATTTGAAATGATTTACCCCATCAATGAAAAATGTTAATACTAACGTAATAATTGAGTTCTAAATTCTAGTTTTCTGAACATCTAGTTAATTTATGGTGGATAAATGTATTTGCAATTGTCTGAAGTCTTCTTCATCAACATATTATGTTTTTTTTTTAATTTGAAATGATGTACCCCAACAATGAATAATGTTAATATCAATGTATTTATTGACTTCTAAATTCTAGTTTTGCGTACAACTAATCTATCTATAGGTGAGTAATGTATTTGCAATTGTCTGAAGTCTTATTCAACAACAACTTATGTGTTTTTTTTATTTGAAATGATTTACCCCATCAATGAAAAATGTTAATACTAACGTAATAATTGAGTTCTAAATTCTAGTTTTCTGAATATCTAGTTAATTTATGGTGGATAAATGTATTTTCAATTGTCTGAAGTCTTATTTAACAACAACTTATGTTTTTTTTTATTTGAAATGATTTACCCCATCAATGAAAAATGTTAATATTAACGTAATTTTTGAGGTCGAAATTCTGGTTTTTCAGATCATCTAGTTTATGTATAGTGGATAAATGTATATGCAATTGTCTGAAGTCTTATTCATCAACATATTATGTTATTTTTTAATTTGAAATGATGTAACCCAACAATGAATAATGATAATATTAACGTAATTTTTGTGTTCTATATTCTAGTTTTGCGTACAACTAATCTATCTATAGGTGACTAATGTATTTGCAATTGTCTGAAGTCTTATTCATCAACATATTATGTTTATTCTTTAATTTGAAATGATGTAACCCAACAATGAATAATGTTAATATTAACGTAATTTTTGAGTTTTAAATTCTGGTTTTTCTGATCATCTAGTTTATGTATAGTGGATAAATGTATTTGCAATTGTCTGAAGTCTTATTCATCAACATATTATGTTTTTTTTTTAATTTGAAATGATGTACCCCAACAATGAATTATGTTAATATCAATGTATTTATTGACTTCTAAATTCTAGTTTTGCGTACAACTAATCTATCTATAGGTGAGTAATGTATTTGCAATTGTCTGAAGTCTTATTCAACAACAACTTATGTGTTTTTTTTATTTGAAATGATTTACCCCATCAATGAAAAATGTTAATACTAACGTAATAATTGAGTTCTAAATTCTAGTTTTCTGAATATCTAGTTAATTTATGGTGGATAAATGTATTTTCAATTGTCTGAAGTCTTATTTAACAACAACTTATGTTTTTTTTTTTAATTTGAATTGATGTACCCCAACAATGAATAACGTTAATATTAACGTAATTATTGAGTTCTAAATTCTAGTTTTGGGTTCAACTAATCTATCTATAGGTGACTTATGTATTTGCAATTGTCTGAAGTCTTATTCATCAACATATTATGTGTTTTTTTTATTTGAAATGATTTACTCCATCAATGAAAAATGTTAATATTAACGTAATAATTGAGTTCTAAATTCTAGTTTTCTGAATATCTAGTTAATTTATGGTGGATAAATGTATTTTCAATTGTCTGAAGTCTTATTTAACAACAACTTATGTTTTTTTTTTTAATTTGAAATGATGTACCCCAACAATGAATAATGTTAATATTAACGTAATTATTGAGTTCTAAATTCTAGTTTTGGGTTCAACTAATCTATCTATAGGTGACCAATGTATTTGCAATTGTCTGAAGTCTTATTCATCAACATATTATGTTTTTTTTTTAATTTGAAATGATGTGCCCCAACAATGAATAATGTTAATATCAATGTATTTATTGACTTCTAAATTCTAGTTTTGCGTACAACTAATCTATCTATAGGTGAGTAATGTATTTGCAATTGTCTGAAGTCTTATTCATCAACATATTATGTTTTTTTTTTAATTTGAAATGATGTACCCCAACAATGAATAATGTTAATATCAACGTATTTATTGACTTCTAAATTCTAGTTTTGCGTACAACTAATCTATCTATAGGTGAGTAATGTATTTGCAATTGTCTGAAGTCTTATTCAACAACAACTTATGTGTTTTTTTTATTTGAAATGATTTACCCCATCAATGAAAAATGTTAATACTAACGTAATAATTGAGTTCATCATATCTAGTTAATTTATGGTGGATAAATGTATTTTCAATTGTCTGAAGTCTTATTTAACAACAACTTATGTTTTTTTTTTTAATTTGAAATGATGTACCCCAACAATGAATAATGTTAATATTAACGTAATTATTGAGTTCTAAATTCTAGTTTTGGGTTCAACTAATCTATCTATAGGTGACCAATGTATTTGCAATTGTCTGAAGTCTTCTTCATCAACATATTATGTTTTTTTTTTAATTTGAAATGATGTACCCCAACAATGAATAATGTTAATATCAACGTATTTATTGACTTCTAAATTCTAGTTTTGCGTACAACTAATCTATCTATAGGTGACTAATATATTTGCAATTGTCTGAAGTCTTATTCATCAACATATTATGTTTATTCTTTAATTTGAAATGATTTACTCCATCAATGAAAAATGTTAATATTAACGTAATAATTGAGTTCTAAATTCTAGTTTTCTGAATATCTAGTTAATTTATGGTGGATAAATGTATTTTCAATTGTCTGAAGTCTTATTTAACAACAACTTATGTTTTTTTTTTTAATTTGAAATGATGTACCCCAACAATGAATAATGTTAATATTAACGTAATTATTGAGTTCTAAATTCTAGTTTTGGGTTCAACTAATCTATCTATAGGTGACCAATGTATTTGCAATTGTCTGAAGTCTTATTCATCAACATATTATGTTTTTTTTTTAATTTGAAATGATGTACCTCAACAATGAATAATGTTAATATCAATGTATTTATTGACTTCTAAATTCTAGTTTTGCGTACAACTAATCTATCTATAGGTGAGTAATGTATTTGCAATTGTCTGAAGTCTTATTCATCAACATATTATGTTTTTTTTTTAATTTGAAATGATGTACCCCAACAATGAATAATGTTAATATCAACGTATTTATTGACTTCTAAATTCTAGTTTTGCGTACAACTAATCTATCTATAGGTGAGTAATGTATTTGCAATTGTCTGAAGTCTTATTCAACAACAACTTATGTGTTTTTTTTATTTGAAATGATTTACCCCATCAATGAAAAATGTTAATACTAACGTAATAATTGAGTTCTAAATTCTAGTTTTCTGAACATCTAGTTAATTTATGGTGGATAAATGTATTTGCAATTGTCTGAAGTCTTCTTCATCAACATATTATGTTTTTTTTTTAATTTGAAATGATGTACCCCAACAATGAATAATGTTAATATCAATGTATTTATTGACTTCTAAATTCTAGTTTTGCGTACAACTAATCTATCTATAGGTGAGTAATGTATTTGCAATTGTCTGAAGTCTTATTCAACAACAACTTATGTGTTTTTTTTATTTGAAATGATTTACCCCATCAATGAAAAATGTTAATACTAACGTAATAATTGAGTTCTAAATTCTAGTTTTCTGAATATCTAGTTAATTTATGGTGGATAAATGTATTTTCAATTGTCTGAAGTCTTATTTAACAACAACTTATGTTTTTTTTTATTTGAAATGATTTACCCCATCAATGAAAAATGTTAATATTAACGTAATTTTTGAGGTCGAAATTCTGGTTTTTCAGATCATCTAGTTTATGTATAGTGGATAAATGTATATGCAATTGTCTGAAGTCTTATTCATCAACATATTATGTTATTTTTTAATTTGAAATGATGTAACCCAACAATGAATAATGATAATATTAACGTAATTTTTGTGTTCTATATTCTAGTTTTGCGTACAACTAATCTATCTATAGGTGACTAATGTATTTGCAATTGTCTGAAGTCTTATTCATCAACATATTATGTTTATTCTTTAATTTGAAATGATGTAACCCAACAATGAATAATGTTAATATTAACGTAATTTTTGAGTTTTAAATTCTGGTTTTTCTGAATATCTAGTTAATTTATGGTGGATAAATGTATTTTCAATTGTCTGAAGTCTTATTTAACAACAACTTATGTTTTTTTTTTTAATTTGAATTGATGTACCCCAACAATGAATAACGTTAATATTAACGTAATTATTGAGTTCTAAATTCTAGTTTTGGGTTCAACTAATCTATCTATAGGTGACTTATGTATTTGCAATTGTCTGAAGTCTTATTCATCAACATATTATGTGTTTTTTTTATTTGAAATGATTTACTCCATCAATGAAAAATGTTAATATTAACGTAATAATTGAGTTCTAAATTCTAGTTTTCTGAATATCTAGTTAATTTATGGTGGATAAATGTATTTTCAATTGTCTGAAGTCTTATTTAACAACAACTTATGTTTTTTTTTTTAATTTGAAATGATGTACCCCAACAATGAATAATGTTAATATTAACGTAATTATTGAGTTCTAAATTCTAGTTTTGGGTTCAACTAATCTATCTATAGGTGACCAATGTATTTGCAATTGTCTGAAGTCTTATTCATCAACATATTATGTTTTTTTTTTAATTTGAAATGATGTGCCCCAACAATGAATAATGTTAATATCAATGTATTTATTGACTTCTAAATTCTAGTTTTGCGTACAACTAATCTATCTATAGGTGAGTAATGTATTTGCAATTGTCTGAAGTCTTATTCATCAACATATTATGTTTTTTTTTTAATTTGAAATGATGTACCCCAACAATGAATAATGTTAATATCAACGTATTTATTGACTTCTAAATTCTAGTTTTGCGTACAACTAATCTATCTATAGGTGAGTAATGTATTTGCAATTGTCTGAAGTCTTATTCAACAACAACTTATGTGTTTTTTTTATTTGAAATGATTTACCCCATCAATGAAAAATGTTAATACTAACGTAATAATTGAGTTCTAAATTCTAGTTTTCTGAATATCTAGTTAATTTATGGTGGATAAATGTATTTGCAATTGTCTGAAGTCTTCTTCATCAACATATTATGTTTTTTTTTTAATTTGAAATGATGTACCCCAACAATGAATAATGTTAATATCAACGTATTTATTGACTTCTAAATTCTAGTTTTGCGTACAACTAATCTATCTATAGGTGACTAATATATTTGCAATTGTCTGAAGTCTTATTCATCAACATATTATGTTTATTCTTTAATTTGAAATGATGTAACCCAACAATGAATAATGTTAATATTAACGTAATTTTTGAGTTCGAAATTCTGGTTTTTCAGATCATCTAGTTTATGTATAGTGGATAAATGTATTTGCAATTGTCTGAAGTCTTATTTAACAACAACTTATGTTTTTTTTTATTTGAAATGATTTACCCCATCAATGAAAAATGTTAATATTAACGTAATTTTTGAGGTCGAAATTCTGGTTTTTCAGATCATCTAGTTTATGTATAGTGGATAAATGTATTTGCAATTGTCTGAAGTCTTATTCATCAACATATTATGTTATTTTTTAATTTGAAATGATGTAACCCAACAATGAATAATGATAATATTAACGTAATTTTTGTGTTCTATATTCTAGTTTTGGGTTCAACTAATCTAACTAAAGGTGACTAATGTATTTGCAATTGTCTGAAGTCTTATTCAACAACAACTTATGTGTTTTTTTTATTTGAAATGATTTACCCCATCAATGAAAAATGTTAAAATTAACGTAATTTTTGAGTTTTAAATTCTGGTTTTTCTGATCATCTAGTTTATGTATAGTAGATAAATGTATTTGCAATTGTCTGAAGTCTTCTTCATCAACATATTATGTTTTTTTTTTAATTTGAAATGATGTACCCCAATAATGAATAACGTTAATATTAACGTAATTATTGAGTTCTAAATTCTAGTTTTGGGTTTAACTAATCTATCTATAGGTGACCAATGTATTTGCAATTGTCTGAAGTCTTATTCAACAACAACTTATGTGTTTTTTTTATTTGAAATGATTTACACCATCAATGAAAAATGTTAATATTAACGTAATAATTGAATTCTAAATTCTAGTTTTCTGAACATCTAGTTAATTTATAGTGGATAAATGTATTTGCAATTGTCTGAAGTCTTCTTCATCAACATATTATGTTTTTTTTTTAATTTGAAATGATGTACCCCAACAATGAATAATGTTAATATTAACGTAATTATTGAGTTCTAAATTCTAGTTTTGGGTTCAACTAATCTATCTATAGGTGACTTATGTATTTGCAATTGTCTGAAGTCTTATTCATCAACATATTATGTGTTTTTTTTATTTGAAATGATTTACTCCATCAATGAAAAATGTTAATATTAACGTAATAATTGAGTTCTAAATTCTAGTTTTCTGAATATCTAGTTAATTTATGGTGGATAAATGTATTTTCAATTGTCTGAAGTCTTATTTAACAACAACTTATGTTTTTTTTTTTTAATTTGAAATGATGTACCCCAACAATGAATAATGTTAATATTAACGTAATTATTGAGTTCTAAATTCTAGTTTTGGGTTCAACTAATCTATCTATAGGTGACCAATGTATTTGCAATTGTCTGAAGTCTTATTCATCAACATATTATGTTTTTTTTTTAATTTGAAATGATGTACCCCAACAATGAATAATGTTAATATCAATGTATTTATTGACTTCTAAATTCTAGTTTTGCGTACAACTAATCTATCTATAGGTGAGTAATGTATTTGCAATTGTCTGAAGTCTTATTCATCAACATATTATGTTTTTTTTTTAATTTGAAATGATGTACCCCAACAATGAATAATGTTAATATCAACGTATTTATTGACTTCTAAATTCTAGTTTTGCGTACAACTAATCTATCTATAGGTGAGTAATGTATTTGCAATTGTCTGAAGTCTTATTCAACAACAACTTATGTGTTTTTTTTATTTGAAATGATTTACCCCATCAATGAAAAATGTTAATACTAACGTAATAATTGAGTTCTAAATTCTAGTTTTCTGAACATCTAGTTAATTTATGGTGGATAAATGTATTTGCAATTGTCTGAAGTCTTCTTCATCAACATATTATGTTTTTTTTTTAATTTGAAATGATGTACCCCAACAATGAATAATGTTAATATCAATGTATTTATTGACTTCTAAATTCTAGTTTTGCGTACAACTAATCTATCTATAGGTGAGTAATGTATTTGCAATTGTCTGAAGTCTTATTCAACAACAACTTATGTGTTTTTTTTATTTGAAATGATTTACCCCATCAATGAAAAATGTTAATACTAACGTAATAATTGAGTTCTAAATTCTAGTTTTCTGAATATCTAGTTAATTTATGGTGGATAAATGTATTTTCAATTGTCTGAAGTCTTATTTAACAACAACTTATGTTTTTTTTTATTTGAAATGATTTACCCCATCAATGAAAAATGTTAATATTAACGTAATTTTTGAGGTCGAAATTCTGGTTTTTCAGATCATCTAGTTTATGTATAGTGGATAAATGTATATGCAATTGTCTGAAGTCTTATTCATCAACATATTATGTTATTTTTTAATTTGAAATGATGTAACCCAACAATGAATAATGATAATATTAACGTAATTTTTGTGTTCTATATTCTAGTTTTGCGTACAACTAATCTATCTATAGGTGACTAATGTATTTGCAATTGTCTGAAGTCTTATTCATCAACATATTATGTTTATTCTTTAATTTGAAATGATGTAACCCAACAATGAATAATGTTAATATTAACGTAATTTTTGAGTTTTAAATTCTGGTTTTTCTGATCATCTAGTTTATGTATAGTGGATAAATGTATTTGCAATTGTCTGAAGTCTTATTCATCAACATATTATGTTTTTTTTTTAATTTGAAATGATGTACCCCAACAATGAATTATGTTAATATCAATGTATTTATTGACTTCTAAATTCTAGTTTTGCGTACAACTAATCTATCTATAGGTGAGTAATGTATTTGCAATTGTCTGAAGTCTTATTCAACAACAACTTATGTGTTTTTTTTATTTGAAATGATTTACCCCATCAATGAAAAATGTTAATACTAACGTAATAATTGAGTTCTAAATTCTAGTTTTCTGAATATCTAGTTAATTTATGGTGGATAAATGTATTTTCAATTGTCTGAAGTCTTATTTAACAACAACTTATGTTTTTTTTTTTAATTTGAATTGATGTACCCCAACAATGAATAACGTTAATATTAACGTAATTATTGAGTTCTAAATTCTAGTTTTGGGTTCAACTAATCTATCTATAGGTGACTTATGTATTTGCAATTGTCTGAAGTCTTATTCATCAACATATTATGTGTTTTTTTTATTTGAAATGATTTACTCCATCAATGAAAAATGTTAATATTAACGTAATAATTGAGTTCTAAATTCTAGTTTTCTGAATATCTAGTTAATTTATGGTGGATAAATGTATTTTCAATTGTCTGAAGTCTTATTTAACAACAACTTATGTTTTTTTTTTTAATTTGAAATGATGTACCCCAACAATGAATAATGTTAATATTAACGTAATTATTGAGTTCTAAATTCTAGTTTTGGGTTCAACTAATCTATCTATAGGTGACCAATGTATTTGCAATTGTCTGAAGTCTTATTCATCAACATATTATGTTTTTTTTTTAATTTGAAATGATGTGCCCCAACAATGAATAATGTTAATATCAATGTATTTATTGACTTCTAAATTCTAGTTTTGCGTACAACTAATCTATCTATAGGTGAGTAATGTATTTGCAATTGTCTGAAGTCTTATTCATCAACATATTATGTTTTTTTTTTAATTTGAAATGATGTACCCCAACAATGAATAATGTTAATATCAACGTATTTATTGACTTCTAAATTCTAGTTTTGCGTACAACTAATCTATCTATAGGTGAGTAATGTATTTGCAATTGTCTGAAGTCTTATTCAACAACAACTTATGTGTTTTTTTTATTTGAAATGATTTACCCCATCAATGAAAAATGTTAATACTAACGTAATAATTGAGTTCTAAATTCTAGTTTTCTGAATATCTAGTTAATTTATGGTGGATAAATGTATTTGCAATTGTCTGAAGTCTTCTTCATCAACATATTATGTTTTTTTTTTAATTTGAAATGATGTACCCCAACAATGAATAATGTTAATATCAACGTATTTATTGACTTCTAAATTCTAGTTTTGCGTACAACTAATCTATCTATAGGTGACTAATATATTTGCAATTGTCTGAAGTCTTATTCATCAACATATTATGTTTATTCTTTAATTTGAAATGATGTAACCCAACAATGAATAATGTTAATATTAACGTAATTTTTGAGTTCGAAATTCTGGTTTTTCAGATCATCTAGTTTATGTATAGTGGATAAATGTATTTGCAATTGTCTGAAGTCTTATTTAACAACAACTTATGTTTTTTTTTATTTGAAATGATTTACCCCATCAATGAAAAATGTTAATATTAACGTAATTTTTGAGGTCGAAATTCTGGTTTTTCAGATCATCTAGTTTATGTATAGTGGATAAATGTATTTGCAATTGTCTGAAGTCTTATTCATCAACATATTATGTTATTTTTTAATTTGAAATGATGTAACCCAACAATGAATAATGATAATATTAACGTAATTTTTGTGTTCTATATTCTAGTTTTGGGTTCAACTAATCTAACTAAAGGTGACTAATGTATTTGCAATTGTCTGAAGTCTTATTCAACAACAACTTATGTGTTTTTTTTTATTTGAAATGATTTACCCCATCAATGAAAAATGTTAAAATTAACGTAATTTTTGAGTTTTAAATTCTGGTTTTTCTGATCATCTAGTTTATGTATAGTAGATAAATGTATTTGCAATTGTCTGAAGTCTTCTTCATCAACATATTATGTTTTTTTTTTAATTTGAAATGATGTACCCCAATAATGAATAACGTTAATATTAACGTAATTATTGAGTTCTAAATTCTAGTTTTGGGTTTAACTAATCTATCTATAGGTGACCAATGTATTTGCAATTGTCTGAAGTCTTATTCAACAACAACTTATGTGTTTTTTTTATTTGAAATGATTTACACCATCAATGAAAAATGTTAATATTAACGTAATAATTGAATTCTAAATTCTAGTTTTCTGAACATCTAGTTAATTTATAGTGGATAAATGTATTTGCAATTGTCTGAAGTCTTCTTCATCAACATATTATGTTTTTTTTTTAATTTGAAATGATGTACCCCAACAATGAATAATGTTAATATCAACGTATTTATTGACTTCTAAATTCTAGTTTTGCGGACAACTAATCTATCTATAGGTGACTAATGTATTTGCAATTGTCTGAAGTCTTATTCATCAACATATTATGTTTATTCTTTAATTTGAAATGATGTAACCCAACAATGAATAATGTTAATATTAACGTAATTTTTGAGTTTTAAATTCTGGTTTTTCTGATCATCTAGTTTATGTATAGTGGATAAATGTATTTGCAATTGTCTGAAGTCTTATTCATCAACATATTATGTTTTTTTTTTAATTTGAAATGATGTACCCCAACAATGAATAATGTTAATATCAATGTATTTATTGACTTCTAAATTCTAGTTTTGCGTACAACTAATCTATCTATAGGTGAGTAATGTATTTGCAATTGTCTGAAGTCTTATTCAACAACAACTTATGTGTTTTTTTTATTTGAAATGATTTACCCCATCAATGAAAAATGTTAATACTAACGTAATAATTGAGTTCTAAATTCTAGTTTTCTGAATATCTAGTTAATTTATGGTGGATAAATGTATTTTCAATTGTCTGAAGTCTTATTCATCAACATATTATGTTTTTTTTTTAATTTGAAATGATGTACCCCAACAATGAATAATGTTAATATCAATGTATTTATTGACTTCTAAATTCTAGTTTTGCGTACAACTAATCTATCTATAGGTGAGTAATGTATTTGCAATTGTCTGAAGTCTTATTCATCAACATATTATGTTTTTTTTTTTTAATTTGAAATGATGTACCCCAACAATGAATAATGTTAATATCAACGTATTTATTGACTTCTAAATTCTAGTTTTGCGTACAACTAATCTATCTATAGGTGAGTAATGTATTTGCAATTGTCTGAAGTCTTATTCAACAACAACTTATGTGTTTTTTTTATTTGAAATGATTTACCCCATCAATGAAAAATGTTAATACTAACGTAATAATTGAGTTCTAAATTCTAGTTTTCTGAATATCTAGTTAATTTATGGTGGATAAATGTATTTGCAATTGTCTGAAGTCTTCTTCATCAACATATTATGTTTTTTTTTTAATTTGAAATGATGTACCCCAACAATGAATAATGTTAATATCAACGTATTTATTGACTTCTAAATTCTAGTTTTGCGTACAACTAATCTATCTATAGGTGACTAATATATTTGCAATTGTCTGAAGTCTTATTCATCAACATATTATGTTTATTCTTTAATTTGAAATGATGTAACCCAACAATGAATAATGTTAATATTAACGTAATTTTTGAGTTCGAAATTCTGGTTTTTCAGATCATCTAGTTTATGTATAGTGGATAAATGTATTTGCAATTGTCTGAAGTCTTATTTAACAACAACTTATGTTTTTTTTTATTTGAAATGATTTACCCCATCAATGAAAAATGTTAATATTAACGTAATTTTTGAGGTCGAAATTCTGGTTTTTCAGATCATCTAGTTTATGTATAGTGGATAAATGTATTTGCAATTGTCTGAAGTCTTATTCATCAACATATTATGTTATTTTTTAATTTGAAATGATGTAACCCAACAATGAATAATGATAATATTAACGTAATTTTTGTGTTCTATATTCTAGTTTTGGGTTCAACTAATCTAACTAAAGGTGACTAATGTATTTGCAATTGTCTGAAGTCTTATTCAACAACAACTTATGTGTTTTTTTTATTTGAAATGATTTACCCTATCAATGAAAAATGTTAAAATTAACGTAATTTTTGAGTTTTAAATTCTGGTTTTTCTGATCATCTAGTTTATGTATAGTAGATAAATGTATTTGCAATTGTCTGAAGTCTTCTTCATCAACATATTATGTTTTTTTTTTAATTTGAAATGATGTACCCCAATAATGAATAACGTTAATATTAACGTAATTATTGAGTTCTAAATTCTAGTTTTGGGTTTAACTAATCTATCTATAGGTGACCAATGTATTTGCAATTGTCTGAAGTCTTATTCAACAACAACTTATGTGTTTTTTTTATTTGAAATGATTTACACCATCAATGAAAAATGTTAATATTAACGTAATAATTGAATTCTAAATTCTAGTTTTCTGAACATCTAGTTAATTTATAGTGGATAAATGTATTTGCAATTGTCTGAAGTCTTCTTCATCAACATATTATGTTTTTTTTTTAATTTGAAATGATGTACCCCAACAATGAATAATGTTAATATCAACGTATTTATTGACTTCTAAATTCTAGTTTTGCGGACAACTAATCTATCTATAGGTGACTAATGTATTTGCAATTGTCTGAAGTCTTATTCATCAACATATTATGTTTATTCTTTAATTTGAAATGATGTAACCCAACAATGAATAATGTTAATATTAACGTAATTTTTGAGTTTTAAATTCTGGTTTTTCTGATCATCTAGTTTATGTATAGTGGATAAATGTATTTGCAATTGTCTGAAGTCTTATTCATCAATATATTATGTTTTTTTTTTAATTTGAAATGATGTACCCCAACAATGAATAATGTTAATATCAATGTATTTATTGACTTCTAAATTCTAGTTTTGCGTACAACTAATCTATCTATAGGTGAGTAATGTATTTGCAATTGTCTGAAGTCTTATTCAACAACAACTTATGTGTTTTTTTTATTTGAAATGATTTATCCCATCAATGAAAAATGTTAATACTAACGTAATAATTGAGTTCTAAATTCTAGTTTTCTGAATATCTAGTTAATTTATGGTGGATAAATGTATTTTCAATTGTCTGAAGTCTTATTCATCAACATATTATGTTTTTTTTTTAATTTGAAATGATGTACCCCAACAATGAATAATGTTAATATCAATGTATTTATTGACTTCTAAATTCTAGTTTTGCGTACAACTAATCTATCTATAGGTGAGTAATGTATTTGCAATTGTCTGAAGTCTTATTCATCAACATATTATGTTTTTTTTTTTAATTTGAAATGATGTACCCCAACAATGAATAATGTTAATATCAACGTATTTATTGACTACTAAATTCTAGTTTTGCGTACAACTAATCTATCTATAGGTGAGTAATGTATTTGCAATTGTCTGAAGTCTTATTCAACAACAACTTATGTGTTTTTTTTATTTGAAATGATTTACCCCATCAATGAAAAATGTTAATACTAACGTAATAATTGAGTTCTAAATTCTAGTTTTCTGAACATCTAGTTAATTTATGGTGGATAAATGTATTTGCAATTGTCTGAAGTCTTCTTCATCAACATATTATGTTTTTTTTTTAATTTGAAATGATGTACCCCAACAATGAATAATGTTAATATCAATGTATTTATTGACTTCTAAATTCTAGTTTTGCGTACAACTAATCTATCTATAGGTGAGTAATGTATTTGCAATTGTCTGAAGTCTTATTCAACAACAACTTATGTGTTTTTTTTATTTGAAATGATTTACCCCATCAATGAAAAATGTTAATACTAACGTAATAATTGAGTTCTAAATTCTAGTTTTCTGAATATCTAGTTAATTTATGGTGGATAAATGTATTTTCAATTGTCTGAAGTCTTATTCATCAACATATTATGTTTTTTTTTTAATTTGAAATGATGTACCCCAACAATGAATAATGTTAATATCAATGTATTTATTGACTTCTAAATTCTAGTTTTGCGTACAACTAATCTATCTATAGGTGAGTAATGTATTTGCAATTGTCTGAAGTCTTATTCATCAACATATTATGTTTTTTTTTTAATTTGAAATGATGTACCCCAACAATGAATAATGTTAATATCAACGTATTTATTGACTTCTAAATTCTAGTTTTGCGTACAACTAATCTATCTATAGGTGACTAATATATTTGCAATTGTCTGAAGTCTTATTCATCAACATATTATGTTTATTCTTTAATTTGAAATGATGTAACCCAACAATGAATAATGTTAATATTAACGTAATTTTTGAGTTCGAAATTCTGGTTTTTCAGATCATCTAGTTTATGTATAGTGGATAAATGTATTTGCAATTGTCTGAAGTCTTATTTAACAACAACTTATGTTTTTTTTTATTTGAAATGATTTACCCCATCAATGAAAAATGTTAATATTAACGTAATTTTTGAGGTCGAAATTCTGGTTTTTCAGATCATCTAGTTTATGTATAGTGGATAAATGTATTTGCAATTGTCTGAAGTCTTATTCATCAACATATTATGTTATTTTTTAATTTGAAATGATGTAACCCAACAATGAATAATGATAATATTAACGTAATTTTTGTGTTCTATATTCTAGTTTTGGGTTCAACTAATCTAACTAAAGGTGACTAATGTATTTGCAATTGTCTGAAGTCTTATTCAACAACAACTTATGTGTTTTTTTTATTTGAAATGATTTACCCCATCAATGAAAAATGTTAAAATTAACGTAATTTTTGAGTTTTAAATTCTGGTTTTTCTGATCATCTAGTTTATGTATAGTAGATAAATGTATTTGCAATTGTCTGAAGTCTTCTTCATCAACATATTATGTTTTTTTTTTAATTTGAAATGATGTACCCCAATAATGAATAACGTTAATATTAACGTAATTATTGAGTTCTAAATTCTAGTTTTGGGTTTAACTAATCTATCTATAGGTGACCAATGTATTTGCAATTGTCTGAAGTCTTATTCAACAACAACTTATGTGTTTTTTTTATTTGAAATGATTTACACCATCAATGAAAAATGTTAATATTAACGTAATAATTGAATTCTAAATTCTAGTTTTCTGAACATCTAGTTAATTTATAGTGGATAAATGTATTTGCAATTGTCTGAAGTCTTCTTCATCAACATATTATGTTTTTTTTTTAATTTGAAATGATGTACCCCAACAATGAATAATGTTAATATCAACGTATTTATTGACTTCTAAATTCTAGTTTTGCGGACAACTAATCTATCTATAGGTGACTAATGTATTTGCAATTGTCTGAAGTCTTATTCATCAACATATTATGTTTATTCTTTAATTTGAAATGATGTAACCCAACAATGAATAATGTTAATATTAACGTAATTTTTGAGTTTTAAATTCTGGTTTTTCTGATCATCTAGTTTATGTATAGTGGATAAATGTATTTGCAATTGTCTGAAGTCTTATTCATCAATATATTATGTTTTTTTTTTAATTTGAAATGATGTACCCCAACAATGAATAATGTTAATATCAATGTATTTATTGACTTCTAAATTCTAGTTTTGCGTACAACTAATCTATCTATAGGTGAGTAATGTATTTGCAATTGTCTGAAGTCTTATTCAACAACAACTTATGTGTTTTTTTTATTTGAAATGATTTATCCCATCAATGAAAAATGTTAATACTAACGTAATAATTGAGTTCTAAATTCTAGTTTTCTGAATATCTAGTTAATTTATGGTGGATAAATGTATTTTCAATTGTCTGAAGTCTTATTCATCAACATATTATGTTTTTTTTTTAATTTGAAATGATGTACCCCAACAATGAATAATGTTAATATCAATGTATTTATTGACTTCTAAATTCTAGTTTTGCGTACAACTAATCTATCTATAGGTGAGTAATGTATTTGCAATTGTCTGAAGTCTTATTCATCAACATATTATGTTTTTTTTTTTAATTTGAAATGATGTACCCCAACAATGAATAATGTTAATATCAATGTATTTATTGACTTCTAAATTCTAGTTTTGCGTACAACTAATCTATCTATAGGTGAGTAATGTATTTGCAATTGTCTGAAGTCTTATTCAACAACAACTTATGTGTTTTTTTTATTTGAAATGATTTACCCCATCAATGAAAAATGTTAATACTAACGTAATAATTGAGTTCTAAATTCTAGTTTTCTGAATATCTAGTTAATTTATGGTGGATAAATGTATTTTCAATTGTCTGAAGTCTTATTCATCAACATATTATGTTTTTTTTTTAATTTGAAATGATGTACCCCAACAATGAATAATGTTAATATCAATGTATTTATTGACTTCTAAATTCTAGTTTTGCGTACAACTAATCTATCTATAGGTGAGTAATGTATTTGCAATTGTCTGAAGTCTTATTCATCAACATATTATGTTTTTTTTTTAATTTGAAATGATGTACCCCAACAATGAATAATGTTAATATCAACGTATTTATTGACTTCTAAATTCTAGTTTTGCGTACAACTAATCTATCTATAGGTGACTAATATATTTGCAATTGTCTGAAGTCTTATTCATCAACATATTATGTTTATTCTTTAATTTGAAATGATGTAACCCAACAATGAATAATGTTAATATTAACGTAATTTTTGAGTTCGAAATTCTGGTTTTTCAGATCATCTAGTTTATGTATAGTGGATAAATGTATTTGCAAATGTCTGAAGTCTTATTTAACAACAACTTATGTTTTTTTTTATTTGAAATGATTTACCCCATCAATGAAAAATGTTAATATTAACGTAATTTTTGAGGTCGAAATTCTGGTTTTTCAGATCATCTAGTTTATGTATAGTGGATAAATGTATTTGCAATTGTCTGAAGTCTTATTCATCAACATATTATGTTATTTTTTAATTTGAAATGATGTAACCCAACAATGAATAATGATAATATTAACGTAATTTTTGTGTTCTATATTCTAGTTTTGGGTTCAACTAATCTAACTAAAGGTGACTAATGTATTTGCAATTGTCTGAAGTCTTATTCAACAACAACTTATGTGTTTTTTTTATTTGAAATGATTTACCCCATCAATGAAAAATGTTAAAATTAACGTAATTTTTGAGTTTTAAATTCTGGTTTTTCTGATCATCTAGTTTATGTATAGTAGATAAATGTATTTGCAATTGTCTGAAGTCTTCTTCATCAACATATTATGTTTTTTTTTTAATTTGAAATGATGTACCCCAATAATGAATAACGTTAATATTAACGTAATTATTGAGTTCTAAATTCTAGTTTTGGGTTTAACTAATCTATCTATAGGTGACCAAAATATTTGCAATTGTCTGAAGTCTTATTCAACAACAACTTATGTGTTTTTTTTATTTGAAATGATTTACACCATCAATGAAAAATGTTAATATTAACGTAATAATTGAATTCTAAATTCTAGTTTTCTGAACATCTAGTTAATTTATAGTGGATAAATGTATTTGCAATTGTCTGAAGTCTTCTTCATCAACATATTATGTTTTTTTTTTAATTTGAAATGATGTACCCCAACAATGAATAATGTTAATATCAACGTATTTATTGACTTCTAAATTCTAGTTTTGCGGACAACTAATCTATCTATAGGTGACTAATGTATTTGCAATTGTCTGAAGTCTTATTCATCAACATATTATGTTTATTCTTTAATTTGAAATGATGTAACCCAACAATGAATAATGTTAATATTAACGTAATTTTTGAGTTTTAAATTCTGGTTTTTCTGATCATCTAGTTTATGTATAGTGGATAAATGTATTTGCAATTGTCTGAAGTCTTATTCATCAATATATTATGTTTTTTTTTTAATTTGAAATGATGTACCCCAACAATGAATAATGTTAATATCAATGTATTTATTGACTTCTAAATTCTAGTTTTGCGTACAACTAATCTATCTATAGGTGAGTAATGTATTTGCAATTGTCTGAAGTCTTATTCAACAACAACTTATGTGTTTTTTTTATTTGAAATGATTTATCCCATCAATGAAAAATGTTAATACTAACGTAATAATTGAGTTCTAAATTCTAGTTTTCTGAATATCTAGTTAATTTATGGTGGATAAATGTATTTTCAATTGTCTGAAGTCTTATTCATCAACATATTATGTTTTTTTTTTAATTTGAAATGATGTACCCCAACAATGAATAATGTTAATATCAATGTATTTATTGACTTCTAAATTCTAGTTTTGCGTACAACTAATCTATCTATAGGTGAGTAATGTATTTGCAATTGTCTGAAGTCTTATTCATCAACATATTATGTTTTTTTTTTTAATTTGAAATGATGTACCCCAACAATGAATAATGTTAATATCAACGTATTTATTGACTACTAAATTCTAGTTTTGCGTACAACTAATCTATCTATAGGTGAGTAATGTATTTGCAATTGTCTGAAGTCTTATTCAACAACAACTTATGTGTTTTTTTTATTTGAAATGATTTACCCCATCAATGAAAAATGTTAATACTCACGTAATAATTGAGTTCTAAATTCTAGTTTTCTGAACATCTAGTTAATTTATGGTGGATAAATGTATTTGCAATTGTCTGAAGTCTTCTTCATCAACATATTATGTTTTTTTTTTAATTTGAAATGATGTACCCCAAAAATGAATAATGTTAATATCAATGTATTTATTGACTTCTAAATTCTAGTTTTGCGTACAACTAATCTATCTATAGGTGAGTAATGTATTTGCAATTGTCTGAAGTCTTATTCAACAACAACTTATGTGTTTTTTTTATTTGAAATGATTTACCCCATCAATGAAAAATGTTAATACTAACGTAATAATTGAGTTCTAAATTCTAGTTTTCTGAATATCTAGTTAATTTATGGTGGATAAATGTATTTTCAATTGTCTGAAGTCTTATTTAACAACAACTTATGTTTTTTTTTATTTGAAATGATTTACCCCATCAATGAAAAATGTTAATATTAACGTAATTTTTGAGGTCGAAATTCTGGTTTTTCAGATCATCTAGTTTATGTATAGTGGATAAATGTATATGCAATTGTCTGAAGTCTTATTCATCAACATATTATGTTATTTTTTAATTTGAAATGATGTAACCCAACAATGAATAATGATAATATTAACGTAATTTTTGTGTTCTATATTCTAGTTTTGCGTACAACTAATCTATCTATAGGTGACTAATGTATTTGCAATTGTCTGAAGTCTTATTCATCAACATATTATGTTTATTCTTTAATTTGAAATGATGTAACCCAACAATGAATAATGTTAATATTAACGTAATTTTTGAGTTTTAAATTCTGGTTTTTCTGATCATCTAGTTTATGTATAGTGGATAAATGTATTTGCAATTGTCTGAAGTCTTATTCATCAACATATTATGTTTTTTTTTTAATTTGAAATGATGTACCCCAACAATGAATTATGTTAATATCAATGTATTTATTGACTTCTAAATTCTAGTTTTGCGTACAACTAATCTATCTATAGGTGAGTAATGTATTTGCAATTGTCTGAAGTCTTATTCAACAACAACTTATGTGTTTTTTTTATTTGAAATGATTTACCCCATCAATGAAAAATGTTAATACTAACGTAATAATTGAGTTCTAAATTCTAGTTTTCTGAATATCTAGTTAATTTATGGTGGATAAATGTATTTTCAATTGTCTGAAGTCTTATTTAACAACAACTTATGTTTTTTTTTTTAATTTGAATTGATGTACCCCAACAATGAATAACGTTAATATTAACGTAATTATTGAGTTCTAAATTCTAGTTTTGGGTTCAACTAATCTATCTATAGGTGACTTATGTATTTGCAATTGTCTGAAGTCTTATTCATCAACATATTATGTTATTTTTTAATTTGAAATGATGTAACCCAACAATGAATAATGATAATATTAACGTAATTTTTGTGTTCTATATTCTAGTTTTGGGTTCAACTAATCTAACTAAAGGTGACTAATGTATTTGCAATTGTCTGAAGTCTTATTCAACAACAACTTATGTGTTTTTTTTATTTGAAATGATTTACCCCATCAATGAAAAATGTTAAAATTAACGTAATTTTTGAGTTTTAAATTCTGGTTTTTCCGATCATCTAGTTTATGTATAGTAGATAAATGTATTTGCAATTGTCTGAAGTCTTCTTCATCAACATATTATGTTTTTTTTTTAATTTGAAATGATGTACCCCAATAATGAATAACGTTAATATTAACGTAATTATTGAGTTCTAAATTCTAGTTTTGGGTTTAACTAATCTATCTATAGGTGACCAATGTATTTGCAATTGTCTGAAGTCTTATTCAACAACAACTTATGTGTTTTTTTTATTTGAAATGATTTACACCATCAATGAAAAATGTTAATATTAACGTAATAATTGAATTCTAAATTCTAGTTTTCTGAACATCTAGTTAATTTATAGTGGATAAATGTATTTGCAATTGTCTGAAGTCTTCTTCATCAACATATTATGTTTTTTTTTTAATTTGAAATGATGTACCCCAACAATGAATAATGTTAATATCAACGTATTTATTGACTTCTAAATTCTAGTTTTGCGGACAACTAATCTATCTATAGGTGACTAATGTATTTGCAATTGTCTGAAGTCTTATTCATCAACATATTATGTTTATTCTTTAATTTGAAATGATGTAACCCAACAATGAATAATGTTAATATTAACTTAATTTTTGAGTTTTAAATTCTGGTTTTTCTGATCATCTAGTTTATGTATAGTGGATAAATGTATTTGCAATTGTCTGAAGTCTTATTCATCAATATATTATGTTTTTTTTTTAATTTGAAATGATGTACCCCAACAATGAATAATGTTAATATCAATGTATTTATTGACTTCTAAATTCTAGTTTTGCGTACAACTAATCTATCTATAGGTGAGTAATGTATTTGCAATTGTCTGAAGTCTTATTCAACAACAACTTATGTGTTTTTTTTATTTGAAATGATTTACCCCATCAATGAAAAATGTTAATACTAACGTAATAATTGAGTTCTAAATTCTAGTTTTCTGAATATCTAGTTAATTTATGGTGGATAAATGTATTTTCAATTGTCTGAAGTCTTATTCATCAACATATTATGTTTTTTTTTTAATTTGAAATGATGTACCCCAACAATGAATAATGTTAATATCAATGTATTTATTGACTTCTAAATTCTAGTTTTGCGTACAACTAATCTATCTATAGGTGAGTAATGTATTTGCAATTGTCTGAAGTCTTATTCATCAACATATTATGTTTTTTTTTTTAATTTGAAATGATGTACCCCAACAATGAATAATGTTAATATCAACGTATTTATTGACTACTAAATTCTAGTTTTGCGTACAACTAATCTATCTATAGGTGAGTAATGTATTTGCAATTGTCTGAAGTCTTATTCAACAACAACTTATGTGTTTTTTTTATTTGAAATGATTTACCCCATCAATGAAAAATGTTAATACTAACGTAATAATTGAGTTCTAAATTCTAGTTTTCTGAACATCTAGTTAATTTATGGTGGATAAATGTATTTGCAATTGTCTGAAGTCTTCTTCATCAACATATTATGTTTTTTTTTTAATTTGAAATGATGTACCCCAACAATGAATAATGTTAATATCAATGTATTTATTGACTTCTAAATTCTAGTTTTGCGTACAACTAATCTATCTATAGGTGAGTAATGTATTTGCAATTGTCTGAAGTCTTATTCAACAACAACTTATGTGTTTTTTTTATTTGAAATGATTTACCCCATCAATGAAAAATGTTAATACTAACGTAATAATTGAGTTCTAAATTCTAGTTTTCTGAATATCTAGTTAATTTATGGTGGATAAATGTATTTTCAATTGTCTGAAGTCTTATTTAACAACAACTTATGTTTTTTTTTATTTGAAATGATTTACCCCATCAATGAAAAATGTTAATATTAACGTAATTTTTGAGGTCGAAATTCTGGTTTTTCAGATCATCTAGTTTATGTATAGTGGATAAATGTATATGCAATTGTCTGAAGTCTTATTCATCAACATATTATGTTATTTTTTAATTTGAAATGATGTAACCCAACAATGAATAATGATAATATTAACGTAATTTTTGTGTTCTATATTCTAGTTTTGCGTACAACTAATCTATCTATAGGTGACTAATGTATTTGCAATTGTCTGAAGTCTTATTCATCAACATATTATGTTTATTCTTTAATTTAAAATGATGTAACCCAACAATGAATAATGTTAATATTAACGTAATTTTTGAGTTTTAAATTCTGGTTTTTCTGATCATCTAGTTTATGTATAGTGGATAAATGTATTTGCAATTGTCTGAAGTCTTATTCATCAACATATTATGTTTTTTTTTTAATTTGAAATGATGTACCCCAACAATGAATAACGTTAATATTAACGTAATTATTGAGTTCTAAATTCTAGTTTTGGGTTTAACTAATCTATCTATAGGTGACCAATGTATTTGCAATTGTCTGAAGTCTTATTCAACAACAACTTATGTGTTTTTTTTATTTGAAATGATTTACACCATCAATGAAAAATGTTAATATTAACGTAATAATTGAATTCTAAATTCTGGTTTTCTGAACATCTAGTTAATTTATAGTGGATAAATGTATTTGCAATTGTCTGAAGTCTTCTTCATCAACATATTATGATTTTTTTTTAATTTGAAATGATGTACCCCAACAATGAATAATGTTAATATCAATGTATTTATTGACTTCTAAATTCTAGTTTTGCGTACAACTAATCTATCTATAGGTGAGTTATGTATTTGCAATTGTCTGAAGTCTTATTCAACAACAACTTATGTGTTTTTTTTATTTGAAATGATTTACCCCATCAATGAAAAATGTTAATACTAACGTAATAATTGAGTTCTAAATTCTAGTTTTCTGAATATCTAGTTAATTTATGGTGGATAAATGTATTTGCAATTGTCTGAAGTCTTCTTCATCAACATATTATGTTTTTTTTTTTATTTGAAATGATGTACCCCAACAATGAATAATGTTAATATCAACGTATTTATTGACTTCTAAATTCTAGTTTTGCGTACAACTAATCTATCTATAGGTGACCAATGTATTTGCAATTGTCTGAAGTCTTATTCATCAACATATTATGTTTTTTTTTTTAATTTGAAATGATGTACCCCAACAATGAATAACGTTAATATTAACGTAATTATTGAGTTCTAAATTCTAGTTTTGGGTTCAACTAATCTATCTATAGGTGACCAATGTATTTGCAATTGTCTGAAGTCTTATTCAACAACAACTTATGTGTTTTTTTTATTTGAAATGATTTACCCCATCAATGAAAAATGTTAATACTAACGTAATAATTGAGTTCTAAATTCTAGTTTTCTGAATATCTAGTTAATTTATGGTGGATAAATGTATTTTCAATTGTCTGAAGTCTTATTTAACAACAACTTATGTTTTTTTTTTTTTAATTTGAAATGATGTACCCCAACAATGAAAAATGTTAATATTAACGTAATTTTTGAGGTCGAAATTCTGGTTTTTCAGATCATCTAGTTTATGTATAGTGGATAAATGTATTTGCAATTGTCTGAAGTCTTATTCATCAACATATTATGTGTTTTTTTTATTTGAAATGATTTACCCCATCAATGAAAAATGTTAAAATTAACGTAATTTTTGAGTTTTAAATTCTGGTTTTTCTGATCATCTAGTTTATGTATAGTAGATAAATGTATTTGCAATTGTCTGAAGTCTTCTTCATCAACATATTATGTTTTTTTTTTAATTTGAAATGATGTACCCCAATAATGAATAACGTTAATATTAACGTAATTATTGAGTTCTAAATTCTAGTTTTGGGTTTAACTAATCTATCTATAGGTGACCAATGTATTTGCAATTGTCTGAAGTCTTATTCAACAACAACTTATGTGTTTTTTTTTATTTGAAATGATTTACACCATCAATGAAAAATGTTAATATTAACGTAATAATTGAATTCTAAATTCTAGTTTTCTGAACATCTAGTTAATTTATAGTGGATAAATGTATTTGCAATTGTCTGAAGTCTTCTTCATCAACATATTATGTTTTTTTTTTAATTTGAAATGATGTACCCCAACAATGAATAATGTTAATATCAACGTATTTATTGACTTCTAAATTCTAGTTTTGCGGACAACTAATCTATCTATAGGTGACTAATGTATTTGCAATTGTCTGAAGTCTTATTCATCAACATATTATGTTTATTCTTTAATTTGAAATGATGTAACCCAACAATGAATAATGTTAATATTAACGTAATTTTTGAGTTTTAAATTCTGGTTTTTCTGATCATCTAGTTTATGTATAGTGGATAAATGTATTTGCAATTGTCTGAAGTCTTATTCATCAATATATTATGTTTTTTTTTTTAATTTGAAATGATGTACCCCAACAATGAATAATGTTAATATCAATGTATTTATTGACTTCTAAATTCTAGTTTTGCGTACAACTAATCTATCTATAGGTGAGTAATGTATTTGCAATTGTCTGAAGTCTTATTCAACAACAACTTATGTGTTTTTTTTATTTGAAATGATTTACCCCATCAATGAAAAATGTTAATACTAACGTAATAATTGAGTTCTAAATTCTAGTTTTCTGAATATCTAGTTAATTTATGGTGGATAAATGTATTTTCAATTGTCTGAAGTCTTATTCATCAACATATTATGTTTTTTTTTTAATTTGAAATGATGTACCCCAACAATGAATAATGTTAATATCAATGTATTTATTGACTTCTAAATTCTAGTTTTGCGTACAACTAATCTATCTATAGGTGAGTAATGTATTTGCAATTGTCTGAAGTCTTATTCATCAACATATTATGTTTTTTTTTTTAATTTGAAATGATGTACCCCAACAATGAATAATGTTAATATCAACGTATTTATTGACTACTAAATTCTAGTTTTGCGTACAACTAATCTATCTATAGGTGAGTAATGTATTTGCAATTGTCTGAAGTCTTATTCAACAACAACTTATGTGTTTTTTTTATTTGAAATGATTTACCCCATCAATGAAAAATGTTAATACTAACGTAATAATTGAGTTCTAAATTCTAGTTTTCTGAACATCTAGTTAATTTATGGTGGATAAATGTATTTGCAATTGTCTGAAGTCTTCTTCATCAACATATTATGTTTTTTTTTTAATTTGAAATGATGTACCCCAACAATGAATAATGTTAATATCAATGTATTTATTGACTTCTAAATTCTAGTTTTGCGTACAACTAATCTATCTATAGGTGAGTAATGTATTTGCAATTGTCTGAAGTCTTATTCAACAACAACTTATGTGTTTTTTTTATTTGAAATGATTTACCCCATCAATGAAAAATGTTAATACTAACGTAATAATTGAGTTCTAAATTCTAGTTTTCTGAATATCTAGTTAATTTATGGTGGATAAATGTATTTTCAATTGTCTGAAGTCTTATTTAACAACAACTTATGTTTTTTTTTATTTGAAATGATTTACCCCATCAATGAAAAATGTTAATATTAACGTAATTTTTGAGGTCGAAATTCTGGTTTTTCAGATCATCTAGTTTATGTATAGTGGATAAATGTATATGCAATTGTCTGAAGTCTTATTCATCAACATATTATGTTATTTTTTAATTTGAAATGATGTAACCCAACAATGAATAATGATAATATTAACGTAATTTTTGTGTTCTATATTCTAGTTTTGCGTACAACTAATCTATCTATAGGTGACTAATGTATTTGCAATTGTCTGAAGTCTTATTCATCAACATATTATGTTTATTCTTTAATTTGAAATGATGTAACCCAACAATGAATAATGTTAATATTAACGTAATTTTTGAGTTTTAAATTCTGGTTTTTCTGATCATCTAGTTTATGTATAGTGGATAAATGTATTTGCAATTGTCTGAAGTCTTATTCATCAACATATTATGTTTTTTTTTTAATTTGAAATGATGTACCCCAACAATGAATAACGTTAATATTAACGTAATTATTGAGTTCTAAATTCTAGTTTTGGGTTTAACTAATCTATCTATAGGTGACCAATGTATTTGCAATTGTCTGAAGTCTTATTCAACAACAACTTATGTGTTTTTTTTATTTGAAATGATTTACACCATCAATGAAAAATGTTAATATTAACGTAATAATTGAATTCTAAATTCTGGTTTTCTGAACATCTAGTTAATTTATAGTGGATAAATGTATTTGCAATTGTCTGAAGTCTTCTTCATCAACATATTATGATTTTTTTTTAATTTGAAATGATGTACCCCAACAATGAATAATGTTAATATCAATGTATTTATTGACTTCTAAATTCTAGTTTTGCGTACAACTAATCTATCTATAGGTGAGTTATGTATTTGCAATTGTCTGAAGTCTTATTCAACAACAACTTATGTGTTTTTTTTATTTGAAATGATTTACCCCATCAATGAAAAATGTTAATACTAACGTAATAATTGAGTTCTAAATTCTAGTTTTCTGAATATCTAGTTAATTTATGGTGGATAAATGTATTTGCAATTGTCTGAAGTCTTATTCATCAACATATTATGTTTTTTTTTTTATTTGAAATGATGTACCCCAACAATGAATAATGTTAATATCAACGTATTTATTGACTTCTAAATTCTAGTTTTGCGTACAACTAATCTATCTATAGGTGACCAATGTATTTGCAATTGTCTGAAGTCTTATTCATCAACATATTATGTTTTTTTTTTTAATTTGAAATGATGTACCCCAACAATGAATAACGTTAATATTAACGTAATTATTGAGTTCTAAATTCTAGTTTTGGGTTCAACTAATCTATCTATAGGTGACCAATGTATTTGCAATTGTCTGAAGTCTTATTCAACAACAACTTATGTGTTTTTTTTTATTTGAAATGATTTACCCCATCAATGAAAAATGTTAATACTAACGTAATAATTGAGTTCTAAATTCTAGTTTTCTGAATATCTAGTTAATTTATGGTGGATAAATGTATTTTCAATTGTCTGAAGTCTTATTTAACAACAACTTATGTTTTTTTTTATTTGAAATGATTTACCCCATCAATGAAAAATGTTAATATTAACGTAATTTTTGAGGTCGAAATTCTGGTTTTTCAGATCATCTAGTTTATGTATAGTGGATAAATGTATTTGCAATTGTCTGAAGTCTTATTCATCAACATATTATGTGTTTTTTTTATTTGAAATGATTTACCCCATCAATGAAAAATGTTAATATTAACGTAATAATTGAGTTCTAAATTCTAGTTTTCTGAATATCTAGTTAATTTATGGTGGATAAATGTATTTGCAATTGTCTGAAGTCTTATTCATCAACATATTATGTTTATTCTTTAATTTGAAATGATGTAACCCAACAATGAATAATGTTAATATTAACGTAATTTTTGAGTTCGAAATTCTAGTTTTCTGAATATCTAGTTAATTTATGGTGGATAAATGTATTTTCAATTGTCTGAAGTCTTATTTAACAACAACTTATGTTTTTTTTTATTTGAAATGATTTACCCCATCAATGAAAAATGTTAATATTAACGTAATTTTTGAGGTCGAAATTCTGGTTTTTCAGATCATCTAGTTTATGTATAGTGGATAAATGTATTTGCAATTGTCTGAAGTCTTATTCATCAACATATTATGTTATTTTTTAATTTGAAATGATGTAACCCAACAATGAATAATGATAATATTAACGTAATTTTTGTGTTCTATATTCTAGTTTTGGGTTCAACTAATCTAACTAAAGGTGACTAATGTATTTGCAATTGTCTGAAGTCTTATTCAACAACAACTTATGTGTTTTTTTTATTTGAAATGATTTACCCCATCAATGAAAAATGTTAATACTAACGTAATAATTGAGTTCTAAATTCTAGTTTTCTGAATATCTAGTTAATTTATGGTGGATAAATGTATTTTCAATTGTCTGAAGTCTTATTCATCAACATATTATGTTTTTTTTTTAATTTGAAATGATGTACCCCAACAATGAATAATGTTAATATCAATGTATTTATTGACTTCTAAATTCTAGTTTTGCGTACAACTAATCTATCTATAGGTGAGTAATGTATTTGCAATTGTCTGAAGTCTTATTCATCAACATATTATGTTTTTTTTTTTAATTTGAAATGATGTACCCCAACAATGAATAATGTTAATATCAACGTATTTATTGACTACTAAATTCTAGTTTTGCGTACAACTAATCTATCTATAGGTGAGTAATGTATTTGCAATTGTCTGAAGTCTTATTCAACAACAACTTATGTGTTTTTTTTATTTGAAATGATTTACCCCATCAATGAAAAATGTTAATACTAACGTAATAATTGAGTTCTAAATTCTAGTTTTCTGAACATCTAGTTAATTTATGGTGGATAAATGTATTTGCAATTGTCTGAAGTCTTCTTCATCAACATATTATGTTTTTTTTTTAATTTGAAATGATGTACCCCAACAATGAATAATGTTAATATCAATGTATTTATTGACTTCTAAATTCTAGTTTTGCGTACAACTAATCTATCTATAGGTGAGTAATGTATTTGCAATTGTCTGAAGTCTTATTCAACAACAACTTATGTGTTTTTTTTATTTGAAATGATTTACCCCATCAATGAAAAATGTTAATACTAACGTAATAATTGAGTTCTAAATTCTAGTTTTCTGAATATCTAGTTAATTTATGGTGGATAAATGTATTTTCAATTGTCTGAAGTCTTATTTAACAACAACTTATGTTTTTTTTTATTTGAAATGATTTACCCCATCAATGAAAAATGTTAATATTAACGTAATTTTTGAGGTCGAAATTCTGGTTTTTCAGATCATCTAGTTTATGTATAGTGGATAAATGTATATGCAATTGTCTGAAGTCTTATTCATCAACATATTATGTTATTTTTTAATTTGAAATGATGTAACCCAACAATGAATAATGATAATATTAACGTAATTTTTGTGTTCTATATTCTAGTTTTGCGTACAACTAATCTATCTATAGGTGACTAATGTATTTGCAATTGTCTGAAGTCTTATTCATCAACATATTATGTTTATTCTTTAATTTAAAATGATGTAACCCAACAATGAATAATGTTAATATTAACGTAATTTTTGAGTTTTAAATTCTGGTTTTTCTGATCATCTAGTTTATGTATAGTGGATAAATGTATTTGCAATTGTCTGAAGTCTTATTCATCAACATATTATGTTTTTTTTTTAATTTGAAATGATGTACCCCAACAATGAATAACGTTAATATTAACGTAATTATTGAGTTCTAAATTCTAGTTTTGGGTTTAACTAATCTATCTATAGGTGACCAATGTATTTGCAATTGTCTGAAGTCTTATTCAACAACAACTTATGTGTTTTTTTTATTTGAAATGATTTACACCATCAATGAAAAATGTTAATATTAACGTAATAATTGAATTCTAAATTCTGGTTTTCTGAACATCTAGTTAATTTATAGTGGATAAATGTATTTGCAATTGTCTGAAGTCTTCTTCATCAACATATTATGATTTTTTTTTAATTTGAAATGATGTACCCCAACAATGAATAATGTTAATATCAATGTATTTATTGACTTCTAAATTCTAGTTTTGCGTACAACTAATCTATCTATAGGTGAGTTATGTATTTGCAATTGTCTGAAGTCTTATTCAACAACAACTTATGTGTTTTTTTTATTTGAAATGATTTACCCCATCAATGAAAAATGTTAATACTAACGTAATAATTGAGTTCTAAATTCTAGTTTTCTGAATATCTAGTTAATTTATGGTGGATAAATGTATTTGCAATTGTCTGAAGTCTTCTTCATCAACATATTATGTTTTTTTTTTTATTTGAAATGATGTACCCCAACAATGAATAATGTTAATATCAACGTATTTATTGACTTCTAAATTCTAGTTTTGCGTACAACTAATCTATCTATAGGTGACCAATGTATTTGCAATTGTCTGAAGTCTTATTCATCAACATATTATGTTTTTTTTTTTAATTTGAAATGATGTACCCCAACAATGAATAACGTTAATATTAACGTAATTATTGAGTTCTAAATTCTAGTTTTGGGTTCAACTAATCTATCTATAGGTGAGTAATGTATTTGCAATTGTCTGAAGTCTTATTCAACAACAACTTATGTGTTTTTTTTATTTGAAATGATTTACCCCATCAATGAAAAATGTTAATACTAACGTAATAATTGAGTTCTAAATTCTAGTTTTCTGAATATCTAGTTAATTTATGGTGGATAAATGTATTTTCAATTGTCTGAAGTCTTATTTAACAACAACTTATGTTTTTTTTTTTTAATTTGAAATGATGTACCCCAACAATGAAAAATGTTAATATTAACGTAATTTTTGAGGTCGAAATTCTGGTTTTTCAGATCATCTAGTTTATGTATAGTGGATAAATGTATTTGCAATTGTCTGAAGTCTTATTCATCAACATATTATGTGTTTTTTTTATTTGAAATGATTTACCCCATCAATGAAAAATGTTAAAATTAACGTAATTTTTGAGTTTTAAATTCTGGTTTTTCTGATCATCTAGTTTATGTATAGTAGATAAATGTATTTGCAATTGTCTGAAGTCTTCTTCATCAACATATTATGTTTTTTTTTTAATTTGAAATGATGTACCCCAATAATGAATAACGTTAATATTAACGTAATTATTGAGTTCTAAATTCTAGTTTTGGGTTTAACTAATCTATCTATAGGTGACCAATGTATTTGCAATTGTCTGAAGTCTTATTCAACAACAACTTATGTGTTTTTTTTATTTGAAATGATTTACACCATCAATGAAAAATGTTAATATTAACGTAATAATTGAATTCTAAATTCTAGTTTTCTGAACATCTAGTTAATTTATAGTGGATAAATGTATTTGCAATTGTCTGAAGTCTTCTTCATCAACATATTATGTTTTTTTTTTAATTTGAAATGATGTACCCCAACAATGAATAATGTTAATATCAACGTATTTATTGACTTCTAAATTCTAGTTTTGCGGACAACTAATCTATCTATAGGTGACTAATGTATTTGCAATTGTCTGAAGTCTTATTCATCAACATATTATGTTTATTCTTTAATTTGAAATGATGTAACCCAACAATGAATAATGTTAATATTAACGTAATTTTTGAGTTTTAAATTCTGGTTTTTCTGATCATCTAGTTTATGTATAGTGGATAAATGTATTTGCAATTGTCTGAAGTCTTATTCATCAATATATTATGTTTTTTTTTTAATTTGAAATGATGTACCCCAACAATGAATAATGTTAATATCAATGTATTTATTGACTTCTAAATTCTAGTTTTGCGTACAACTAATCTATCTATAGGTGAGTAATGTATTTGCAATTGTCTGAAGTCTTATTCAACAACAACTTATGTGTTTTTTTTATTTGAAATGATTTACCCCATCAATGAAAAATGTTAATACTAACGTAATAATTGAGTTCTAAATTCTAGTTTTCTGAATATCTAGTTAATTTATGGTGGATAAATGTATTTTCAATTGTCTGAAGTCTTATTCATCAACATATTATGTTTTTTTTTTAATTTGAAATGATGTACCCCAACAATGAATAATGTTAATATCAATGTATTTATTGACTTCTAAATTCTAGTTTTGCGTACAACTAATCTATCTATAGGTGAGTAATGTATTTGCAATTGTCTGAAGTCTTATTCATCAACATATTATGTTTTTTTTTTTAATTTGAAATGATGTACCCCAACAATGAATAATGTTAATATCAACGTATTTATTGACTACTAAATTCTAGTTTTGCGTACAACTAATCTATCTATAGGTGAGTAATGTATTTGCAATTGTCTGAAGTCTTATTCAACAACAACTTATGTGTTTTTTTTATTTGAAATGATTTACCCCATCAATGAAAAATGTTAATACTAACGTAATAATTGAGTTCTAAATTCTAGTTTTCTGAACATCTAGTTAATTTATGGTGGATAAATGTATTTGCAATTGTCTGAAGTCTTCTTCATCAACATATTATGTTTTTTTTTTAATTTGAAATGATGTACCCCAACAATGAATAATGTTAATATCAATGTATTTATTGACTTCTAAATTCTAGTTTTGCGTACAACTAATCTATCTATAGGTGAGTAATGTATTTGCAATTGTCTGAAGTCTTATTCAACAACAACTTATGTGTTTTTTTTATTTGAAATGATTTACCCCATCAATGAAAAATGTTAATACTAACGTAATAATTGAGTTCTAAATTCTAGTTTTCTGAATATCTAGTTAATTTATGGTGGATAAATGTATTTTCAATTGTCTGAAGTCTTATTTAACAACAACTTATGTTTTTTTTTATTTGAAATGATTTACCCCATCAATGAAAAATGTTAATATTAACGTAATTTTTGAGGTCGAAATTCTGGTTTTTCAGATCATCTAGTTTATGTATAGTGGATAAATGTATATGCAATTGTCTGAAGTCTTATTCATCAACATATTATGTTATTTTTTAATTTGAAATGATGTAACCCAACAATGAATAATGATAATATTAACGTAATTTTTGTGTTCTATATTCTAGTTTTGCGTACAACTAATCTATCTATAGGTGACTAATGTATTTGCAATTGTCTGAAGTCTTATTCATCAACATATTATGTTTATTCTTTAATTTGAAATGATGTAACCCAACAATGAATAATGTTAATATTAACGTAATTTTTGAGTTTTAAATTCTGGTTTTTCTGATCATCTAGTTTATGTATAGTGGATAAATGTATTTGCAATTGTCTGAAGTCTTATTCATCAACATATTATGTTTTTTTTTTAATTTGAAATGATGTACCCCAACAATGAATAACGTTAATATTAACGTAATTATTGAGTTCTAAATTCTAGTTTTGGGTTTAACTAATCTATCTATAGGTGACCAATGTATTTGCAATTGTCTGAAGTCTTATTCAACAACAACTTATGTGTTTTTTTTATTTGAAATGATTTACACCATCAATGAAAAATGTTAATATTAACGTAATAATTGAATTCTAAATTCTGGTTTTCTGAACATCTAGTTAATTTATAGTGGATAAATGTATTTGCAATTGTCTGAAGTCTTCTTCATCAACATATTATGATTTTTTTTTAATTTGAAATGATGTACCCCAACAATGAATAATGTTAATATCAATGTATTTATTGACTTCTAAATTCTAGTTTTGCGTACAACTAATCTATCTATAGGTGAGTTATGTATTTGCAATTGTCTGAAGTCTTATTCAACAACAACTTATGTGTTTTTTTTATTTGAAATGATTTACCCCATCAATGAAAAATGTTAATACTAACGTAATAATTGAGTTCTAAATTCTAGTTTTCTGAATATCTAGTTAATTTATGGTGGATAAATGTATTTGCAATTGTCTGAAGTCTTATTCATCAACATATTATGTTTTTTTTTTTATTTGAAATGATGTACCCCAACAATGAATAATGTTAATATCAACGTATTTATTGACTTCTAAATTCTAGTTTTGCGTACAACTAATCTATCTATAGGTGACCAATGTATTTGCAATTGTCTGAAGTCTTATTCATCAACATATTATGTTTTTTTTTTTAATTTGAAATGATGTACCCCAACAATGAATAACGTTAATATTAACGTAATTATTGAGTTCTAAATTCTAGTTTTGGGTTCAACTAATCTATCTATAGGTGACCAATGTATTTGCAATTGTCTGAAGTCTTATTCAACAACAACTTATGTGTTTTTTTTATTTGAAATGATTTACCCCATCAATGAAAAATGTTAATACTAACGTAATAATTGAGTTCTAAATTCTAGTTTTCTGAATATCTAGTTAATTTATGGTGGATAAATGTATTTTCAATTGTCTGAAGTCTTATTTAACAACAACTTATGTTTTTTTTTATTTGAAATGATTTACCCCATCAATGAAAAATGTTAATATTAACGTAATTTTTGAGGTCGAAATTCTGGTTTTTCAGATCATCTAGTTTATGTATAGTGGATAAATGTATTTGCAATTGTCTGAAGTCTTATTCATCAACATATTATGTGTTTTTTTTATTTGAAATGATTTACCCCATCAATGAAAAATGTTAATATTAACGTAATAATTGAGTTCTAAATTCTAGTTTTCTGAATATCTAGTTAATTTATGGTGGATAAATGTATTTGCAATTGTCTGAAGTCTTATTCATCAACATATTATGTTTATTCTTTAATTTGAAATGATGTAACCCAACAATGAATAATGTTAATATTAACGTAATTTTTGAGTTCGAAATTCTAGTTTTCTGAATATCTAGTTAATTTATGGTGGATAAATGTATTTTCAATTGTCTGAAGTCTTATTTAACAACAACTTATGTTTTTTTTTATTTGAAATGATTTACCCCATCAATGAAAAATGTTAATATTAACGTAATTTTTGAGGTCGAAATTCTGGTTTTTCAGATCATCTAGTTTATGTATAGTGGATAAATGTATTTGCAATTGTCTGAAGTCTTATTCATCAACATATTATGTTATTTTTTAATTTGAAATGATGTAACCCAACAATGAATAATGATAATATTAACGTAATTTTTGTGTTCTATATTCTAGTTTTGGGTTCAACTAATCTAACTAAAGGTGACTAATGTATTTGCAATTGTCTGAAGTCTTATTCAACAACAACTTATGTGTTTTTTTTATTTGAAATGATTTACCCCATCAATGAAAAATGTTAATATTAACGTAATTTTTGAGTTTTAAATTCTGGTTTTTCTGATCATCTAGTTTATGTATAGTAGATAAATGTATTTGCAATTGTCTGAAGTCTTCTTCATCAACATATTATGTTTTTTTTTTAATTTGAAATGATGTACCCCAACAATGAATAACGTTAATATTAACGTAATTATTGAGTTCTAAATTCTAGTTTTGGGTTTAACTAATCTATCTATAGGTGACCAATGTATTTGCAATTGTCTGAAGTCTTATTCAACAACAACTTATGTGTTTTTTTTATTTGAAATGATTTACCCCATCAATGAAAAATGTTAATACTAACGTAATAATTGAGTTCTAAATTCTAGTTTTCTGAATATCTAGTTAATTTATGGTGGATAAATGTATTTTCAATTGTCTGAAGTCTTATTTAACAACAACTTATGTTTTTTTTTATTTGAAATGATTTACCCCATCAATGAAAAATGTTAATATTAACGTAATTTTTGAGGTCGAAATTCTGGTTTTTCAGATCATCTAGTTTATGTATAGTGGATAAATGTATTTGCAATTGTCTGAAGTCTTATTCATCAACATATTATGTGTTTTTTTTATTTGAAATGATTTACCCCATCAATGAAAAATGTTAATATTAACGTAATAATTGAGTTCTAAATTCTAGTTTTCTGAATATCTAGTTAATTTATGGTGGATAAATGTATTTGCAATTGTCTGAAGTCTTATTCATCAACATATTATGTTTATTCTTTAATTTGAAATGATGTAACCCAACAATGAAGAATGTTAATATTAACGTAATTTTTGAGTTCGAAATTCTAGTTTTCTGAATATCTAGTTAATTTATGGTGGATAAATGTATTTTCAATTGTCTGAAGTCTTATTTAACAACAACTTATGTTTTTTTTTATTTGAAATGATTTACCCCATCAATGAAAAATGTTAATATTAACGTAATTTTTGAGGTCGAAATTCTGGTTTTTCAGATCATCTAGTTTATGTATAGTGGATAAATGTATTTGCAATTGTCTGAAGTCTTATTCATCAACATATTATGTTATTTTTTAATTTGAAATGATGTAACCCAACAATGAATAATGATAATATTAACGTAATTTTTGTGTTCTATATTCTAGTTTTGGGTTCAACTAATCTAACTAAAGGTGACTAATGTATTTGCAATTGTCTGAAGTCTTATTCAACAACAACTTATGTGTTTTTTTTATTTGAAATGATTTACCCCATCAATGAAAAATGTTAATATTAACGTAATTTTTGAGTTTTAAATTCTGGTTTTTCTGATCATCTAGTTTATGTATAGTAGATAAATGTATTTGCAATTGTCTGAAGTCTTCTTCATCAACATATTATGTTTTTTTTTTAATTTGAAATGATGTACCCCAACAATGAATAACGTTAATATTAACGTAATTATTGAGTTCTAAATTCTAGTTTTGGGTTTAACTAATCTATCTATAGGTGACCAATGTATTTGCAATTGTCTGAAGTCTTATTCAACAACAACTTATGTGTTTTTTTTATTTGAAATGATTTACACCATCAATGAAAAATGTTAATATTAACGTAATAATTGAATTCTAAATTCTGGTTTTCTGAACATCTAGTTAATTTATAGTGGATAAATGTATTTGCAATTGTCTGAAGTCTTCTTCATCAACATATTATGTTTTTTTTTTTAATTTGAAATGATGTACCCCAACAATGAATAATGTTAATATCAACGTATTTATTGACTTCTAAATTCTAGTTTTGCGTACAACTAATCTATCTATAGGTGACTATGTATTTGCAATTGTCTGAAGTCTTATTCATCAACATATTATGTTTATACTTTAATTTGAAATGATGTAACCCAACAATGAATAATGTTAATATTAACGTAATTTTTGAGTTTTAAATTCTGTTTTTTCTGATCATCTAGTTTATGTATAGTGGATAAATGTATTTGCAATTGTCTGAAGTCTTATTCATCAACATATTATGTTTTTTTTTTAATTTGAAATGATGTACCCCAACAATGAATAATGTTAATATCAATGTATTTATTGACTTCTAAATTCTAGTTTTGCGTACAACTAATCTATCTATAGGTGAGTAATGTATTTGCAATTGTCTGAAGTCTTATTCAACAACAACTTATGTGTTTTTTTTATTTGAAATGATTTACCCCATCAATGAAAAATGTTAATACTAACGTAATAATTGAGTTCTAAATTCTAGTTTTCTGAATATCTAGTTAATTTATGGTGGATAAATGTATTTTCAATTGTCTGAAGTCTTATTTAACAACAACTTATGTTTTTTTTTTTAATTTGAATTGATGTACCCCAACAATGAATAACGTTAATATTAACGTAATTATTGAGTTCTAAATTCTAGTTTTGGGTTCAACTAATCTATCTATAGGTGACTTATGTATTTGCAATTGTCTGAAGTCTTATTCATCAACATATTATGTTATTTTTTAATTTGAAATGATGTAACCCAACAATGAATAATGATAATATTAACGTAATTTTTGTGTTCTATATTCTAGTTTTGGGTTCAACTAATCTAACTAAAGGTGACTAATGTATTTGCAATTGTCTGAAGTCTTATTCAACAACAACTTATGTGTTTTTTTTATTTGAAATGATTTACCCCATCAATGAAAAATGTTAAAATTAACGTAATTTTTGAGTTTTAAATTCTGGTTTTTCCGATCATCTAGTTTATGTATAGTAGATAAATGTATTTGCAATTGTCTGAAGTCTTCTTCATCAACATATTATGTTTTTTTTTTAATTTGAAATGATGTACCCCAATAATGAATAACGTTAATATTAACGTAATTATTGAGTTCTAAATTCTAGTTTTGGGTTTAACTAATCTATCTATAGGTGACCAATGTATTTGCAATTGTCTGAAGTCTTATTCAACAACAACTTATGTGTTTTTTTTATTTGAAATGATTTACACCATCAATGAAAAATGTTAATATTAACGTAATAATTGAATTCTAAATTCTAGTTTTCTGAACATCTAGTTAATTTATAGTGGATAAATGTATTTGCAATTGTCTGAAGTCTTCTTCATCAACATATTATGTTTTTTTTTTAATTTGAAATGATGTACCCCAACAATGAATAATGTTAATATCAACGTATTTATTGACTTCTAAATTCTAGTTTTGCGGACAACTAATCTATCTATAGGTGACTAATGTATTTGCAATTGTCTGAAGTCTTATTCATCAACATATTATGTTTATTCTTTAATTTGAAATGATGTAACCCAACAATGAATAATGTTAATATTAACGTAATTTTTGAGTTTTAAATTCTGGTTTTTCTGATCATCTAGTTTATGTATAGTGGATAAATGTATTTGCAATTGTCTGAAGTCTTATTCATCAATATATTATGTTTTTTTTTTAATTTGAAATGATGTACCCCAACAATGAATAATGTTAATATCAATGTATTTATTGACTTCTAAATTCTAGTTTTGCGTACAACTAATCTATCTATAGGTGAGTAATGTATTTGCAATTGTCTGAAGTCTTATTCAACAACAACTTATGTGTTTTTTTTATTTGAAATGATTTACCCCATCAATGAAAAATGTTAATACTAACGTAATAATTGAGTTCTAAATTCTAGTTTTCTGAATATCTAGTTAATTTATGGTGGATAAATGTATTTTCAATTGTCTGAAGTCTTATTCATCAACATATTATGTTTTTTTTTTAATTTGAAATGATGTACCCCAACAATGAATAATGTTAATATCAATGTATTTATTGACTTCTAAATTCTAGTTTTGCGTACAACTAATCTATCTATAGGTGAGTAATGTATTTGCAATTGTCTGAAGTCTTATTCATCAACATATTATGTTTTTTTTTTTAATTTGAAATGATGTACCCCAACAATGAATAATGTTAATATCAACGTATTTATTGACTACTAAATTCTAGTTTTGCGTACAACTAATCTATCTATAGGTGAGTAATGTATTTGCAATTGTCTGAAGTCTTATTCAACAACAACTTATGTGTTTTTTTTATTTGAAATGATTTACCCCATCAATGAAAAATGTTAATACTAACGTAATAATTGAGTTCTAAATTCTAGTTTTCTGAACATCTAGTTAATTTATGGTGGATAAATGTATTTGCAATTGTCTGAAGTCTTCTTCATCAACATATTATGTTTTTTTTTTAATTTGAAATGATGTACCCCAACAATGAATAATGTTAATATCAATGTATTTATTGACTTCTAAATTCTAGTTTTGCGTACAACTAATCTATCTATAGGTGAGTAATGTATTTGCAATTGTCTGAAGTCTTATTCAACAACAACTTATGTGTTTTTTTTATTTGAAATGATTTACCCCATCAATGAAAAATGTTAATACTAACGTAATAATTGAGTTCTAAATTCTAGTTTTCTGAATATCTAGTTAATTTATGGTGGATAAATGTATTTTCAATTGTCTGAAGTCTTATTTAACAACAACTTATGTTTTTTTTTATTTGAAATGATTTACCCCATCAATGAAAAATGTTAATATTAACGTAATTTTTGAGGTCGAAATTCTGGTTTTTCAGATCATCTAGTTTATGTATAGTGGATAAATGTATATGCAATTGTCTGAAGTCTTATTCATCAACATATTATGTTATTTTTTAATTTGAAATGATGTAACCCAACAATGAATAATGATAATATTAACGTAATTTTTGTGTTCTATATTCTAGTTTTGCGTACAACTAATCTATCTATAGGTGACTAATGTATTTGCAATTGTCTGAAGTCTTATTCATCAACATATTATGTTTATTCTTTAATTTAAAATGATGTAACCCAACAATGAATAATGTTAATATTAACGTAATTTTTGAGTTTTAAATTCTGGTTTTTCTGATCATCTAGTTTATGTATAGTGGATAAATGTATTTGCAATTGTCTGAAGTCTTATTCATCAACATATTATGTTTTTTTTTTAATTTGAAATGATGTACCCCAACAATGAATAACGTTAATATTAACGTAATTATTGAGTTCTAAATTCTAGTTTTGGGTTTAACTAATCTATCTATAGGTGACCAATGTATTTGCAATTGTCTGAAGTCTTATTCAACAACAACTTATGTGTTTTTTTTATTTGAAATGATTTACACCATCAATGAAAAATGTTAATATTAACGTAATAATTGAATTCTAAATTCTGGTTTTCTGAACATCTAGTTAATTTATAGTGGATAAATGTATTTGCAATTGTCTGAAGTCTTCTTCATCAACATATTATGATTTTTTTTTAATTTGAAATGATGTACCCCAACAATGAATAATGTTAATATCAATGTATTTATTGACTTCTAAATTCTAGTTTTGCGTACAACTAATCTATCTATAGGTGAGTTATGTATTTGCAATTGTCTGAAGTCTTATTCAACAACAACTTATGTGTTTTTTTTATTTGAAATGATTTACCCCATCAATGAAAAATGTTAATACTAACGTAATAATTGAGTTCTAAATTCTAGTTTTCTGAATATCTAGTTAATTTATGGTGGATAAATGTATTTGCAATTGTCTGAAGTCTTCTTCATCAACATATTATGTTTTTTTTTTTATTTGAAATGATGTACCCCAACAATGAATAATGTTAATATCAACGTATTTATTGACTTCTAAATTCTAGTTTTGCGTACAACTAATCTATCTATAGGTGACCAATGTATTTGCAATTGTCTGAAGTCTTATTCATCAACATATTATGTTTTTTTTTTTAATTTGAAATGATGTACCCCAACAATGAATAACGTTAATATTAACGTAATTATTGAGTTCTAAATTCTAGTTTTGGGTTCAACTAATCTATCTATAGGTGACCAATGTATTTGCAATTGTCTGAAGTCTTATTCAACAACAACTTATGTGTTTTTTTTATTTGAAATGATTTACCCCATCAATGAAAAATGTTAATACTAACGTAATAATTGAGTTCTAAATTCTAGTTTTCTGAATATCTAGTTAATTTATGGTGGATAAATGTATTTTCAATTGTCTGAAGTCTTATTTAACAACAACTTATGTTTTTTTTTATTTGAAATGATTTACCCCATCAATGAAAAATGTTAATATTAACGTAATTTTTGAGGTCGAAATTCTGGTTTTTCAGATCATCTAGTTTATGTATAGTGGATAAATGTATTTGCAATTGTCTGAAGTCTTATTCATCAACATATTATGTGTTTTTTTTATTTGAAATGATTTACCCCATCAATGAAAAATGTTAAAATTAACGTAATTTTTGAGTTTTAAATTCTGGTTTTTCTGATCATCTAGTTTATGTATAGTAGATAAATGTATTTGCAATTGTCTGAAGTCTTCTTCATCAACATATTATGTTTTTTTTTTAATTTGAAATGATGTACCCCAATAATGAATAACGTTAATATTAACGTAATTATTGAGTTCTAAATTCTAGTTTTGGGTTTAACTAATCTATCTATAGGTGACCAATGTATTTGCAATTGTCTGAAGTCTTATTCAACAACAACTTATGTGTTTTTTTTATTTGAAATGATTTACACCATCAATGAAAAATGTTAATATTAACGTAATAATTGAATTCTAAATTCTAGTTTTCTGAACATCTAGTTAATTTATAGTGGATAAATGTATTTGCAATTGTCTGAAGTCTTCTTCATCAACATATTATGTTTTTTTTTTAATTTGAAATGATGTACCCCAACAATGAATAATGTTAATATCAACGTATTTATTGACTTCTAAATTCTAGTTTTGCGGACAACTAATCTATCTATAGGTGACTAATGTATTTGCAATTGTCTGAAGTCTTATTCATCAACATATTATGTTTATTCTTTAATTTGAAATGATGTAACCCAACAATGAATAATGTTAATATTAACGTAATTTTTGAGTTTTAAATTCTGGTTTTTCTGATCATCTAGTTTATGTATAGTGGATAAATGTATTTGCAATTGTCTGAAGTCTTATTCATCAATATATTATGTTTTTTTTTTAATTTGAAATGATGTACCCCAACAATGAATAATGTTAATATCAATGTATTTATTGACTTCTAAATTCTAGTTTTGCGTACAACTAATCTATCTATAGGTGAGTAATGTATTTGCAATTGTCTGAAGTCTTATTCAACAACAACTTATGTGTTTTTTTTATTTGAAATGATTTACCCCATCAATGAAAAATGTTAATACTAACGTAATAATTGAGTTCTAAATTCTAGTTTTCTGAATATCTAGTTAATTTATGGTGGATAAATGTATTTTCAATTGTCTGAAGTCTTATTCATCAACATATTATGTTTTTTTTTTAATTTGAAATGATGTACCCCAACAATGAATAATGTTAATATCAATGTATTTATTGACTTCTAAATTCTAGTTTTGCGTACAACTAATCTATCTATAGGTGAGTAATGTATTTGCAATTGTCTGAAGTCTTATTCATCAACATATTATGTTTTTTTTTTTAATTTGAAATGATGTACCCCAACAATGAATAATGTTAATATCAACGTATTTATTGACTACTAAATTCTAGTTTTGCGTACAACTAATCTATCTATAGGTGAGTAATGTATTTGCAATTGTCTGAAGTCTTATTCAACAACAACTTATGTGTTTTTTTTATTTGAAATGATTTACCCCATCAATGAAAAATGTTAATACTAACGTAATAATTGAGTTCTAAATTCTAGTTTTCTGAACATCTAGTTAATTTATGGTGGATAAATGTATTTGCAATTGTCTGAAGTCTTCTTCATCAACATATTATGTTTTTTTTTTAATTTGAAATGATGTACCCCAACAATGAATAATGTTAATATCAATGTATTTATTGACTTCTAAATTCTAGTTTTGCGTACAACTAATCTATCTATAGGTGAGTAATGTATTTGCAATTGTCTGAAGTCTTATTCAACAACAACTTATGTGTTTTTTTTATTTGAAATGATTTACCCCATCAATGAAAAATGTTAATACTAACGTAATAATTGAGTTCTAAATTCTAGTTTTCTGAATATCTAGTTAATTTATGGTGGATAAATGTATTTTCAATTGTCTGAAGTCTTATTTAACAACAACTTATGTTTTTTTTTATTTGAAATGATTTACCCCATCAATGAAAAATGTTAATATTAACGTAATTTTTGAGGTCGAAATTCTGGTTTTTCAGATCATCTAGTTTATGTATAGTGGATAAATGTATATGCAATTGTCTGAAGTCTTATTCATCAACATATTATGTTATTTTTTAATTTGAAATGATGTAACCCAACAATGAATAATGATAATATTAACGTAATTTTTGTGTTCTATATTCTAGTTTTGCGTACAACTAATCTATCTATAGGTGACTAATGTATTTGCAATTGTCTGAAGTCTTATTCATCAACATATTATGTTTATTCTTTAATTTGAAATGATGTAACCCAACAATGAATAATGTTAATATTAACGTAATTTTTGAGTTTTAAATTCTGGTTTTTCTGATCATCTAGTTTATGTATAGTGGATAAATGTATTTGCAATTGTCTGAAGTCTTATTCATCAACATATTATGTTTTTTTTTTAATTTGAAATGATGTACCCCAACAATGAATAACGTTAATATTAACGTAATTATTGAGTTCTAAATTCTAGTTTTGGGTTTAACTAATCTATCTATAGGTGACCAATGTATTTGCAATTGTCTGAAGTCTTATTCAACAACAACTTATGTGTTTTTTTTATTTGAAATGATTTACACCATCAATGAAAAATGTTAATATTAACGTAATAATTGAATTCTAAATTCTGGTTTTCTGAACATCTAGTTAATTTATAGTGGATAAATGTATTTGCAATTGTCTGAAGTCTTCTTCATCAACATATTATGATTTTTTTTTAATTTGAAATGATGTACCCCAACAATGAATAATGTTAATATCAATGTATTTATTGACTTCTAAATTCTAGTTTTGCGTACAACTAATCTATCTATAGGTGAGTTATGTATTTGCAATTGTCTGAAGTCTTATTCAACAACAACTTATGTGTTTTTTTTATTTGAAATGATTTACCCCATCAATGAAAAATGTTAATACTAACGTAATAATTGAGTTCTAAATTCTAGTTTTCTGAATATCTAGTTAATTTATGGTGGATAAATGTATTTGCAATTGTCTGAAGTCTTATTCATCAACATATTATGTTTTTTTTTTTATTTGAAATGATGTACCCCAACAATGAATAATGTTAATATCAACGTATTTATTGACTTCTAAATTCTAGTTTTGCGTACAACTAATCTATCTATAGGTGACCAATGTATTTGCAATTGTCTGAAGTCTTATTCATCAACATATTATGTTTTTTTTTTTAATTTGAAATGATGTACCCCAACAATGAATAACGTTAATATTAACGTAATTATTGAGTTCTAAATTCTAGTTTTGGGTTCAACTAATCTATCTATAGGTGACCAATGTATTTGCAATTGTCTGAAGTCTTATTCAACAACAACTTATGTGTTTTTTTTATTTGAAATGATTTACCCCATCAATGAAAAATGTTAATACTAACGTAATAATTGAGTTCTAAATTCTAGTTTTCTGAATATCTAGTTAATTTATGGTGGATAAATGTATTTTCAATTGTCTGAAGTCTTATTCATCAACATATTATGTTTTTTTTTTAATTTGAAATGATGTACCCCAACAATGAATAATGTTAATATCAATGTATTTATTGACTTCTAAATTCTAGTTTTGCGTACAACTAATCTATCTATAGGTGAGTAATGTATTTGCAATTGTCTGAAGTCTTATTCATCAACATATTATGTTTTTTTTTTTAATTTGAAATGATGTACCCCAACAATGAATAATGTTAATATCAACGTATTTATTGACTACTAAATTCTAGTTTTGCGTACAACTAATCTATCTATAGGTGAGTAATGTATTTGCAATTGTCTGAAGTCTTATTCAACAACAACTTATGTGTTTTTTTTATTTGAAATGATTTACCCCATCAATGAAAAATGTTAATACTAACGTAATAATTGAGTTCTAAATTCTAGTTTTCTGAACATCTAGTTAATTTATGGTGGATAAATGTATTTGCAATTGTCTGAAGTCTTCTTCATCAACATATTATGTTTTTTTTTTAATTTGAAATGATGTACCCCAACAATGAATAATGTTAATATCAATGTATTTATTGACTTCTAAATTCTAGTTTTGCGTACAACTAATCTATCTATAGGTGAGTAATGTATTTGCAATTGTCTGAAGTCTTATTCAACAACAACTTATGTGTTTTTTTTATTTGAAATGATTTACCCCATCAATGAAAAATGTTAATACTAACGTAATAATTGAGTTCTAAATTCTAGTTTTCTGAATATCTAGTTAATTTATGGTGGATAAATGTATTTTCAATTGTCTGAAGTCTTATTTAACAACAACTTATGTTTTTTTTTATTTGAAATGATTTACCCCATCAATGAAAAATGTTAATATTAACGTAATTTTTGAGGTCGAAATTCTGGTTTTTCAGATCATCTAGTTTATGTATAGTGGATAAATGTATATGCAATTGTCTGAAGTCTTATTCATCAACATATTATGTTATTTTTTAATTTGAAATGATGTAACCCAACAATGAATAATGATAATATTAACGTAATTTTTGTGTTCTATATTCTAGTTTTGCGTACAACTAATCTATCTATAGGTGACTAATGTATTTGCAATTGTCTGAAGTCTTATTCATCAACATATTATGTTTATTCTTTAATTTAAAATGATGTAACCCAACAATGAATAATGTTAATATTAACGTAATTTTTGAGTTTTAAATTCTGGTTTTTCTGATCATCTAGTTTATGTATAGTGGATAAATGTATTTGCAATTGTCTGAAGTCTTATTCATCAACATATTATGTTTTTTTTTTAATTTGAAATGATGTACCCCAACAATGAATAACGTTAATATTAACGTAATTATTGAGTTCTAAATTCTAGTTTTGGGTTTAACTAATCTATCTATAGGTGACCAATGTATTTGCAATTGTCTGAAGTCTTATTCAACAACAACTTATGTGTTTTTTTTATTTGAAATGATTTACACCATCAATGAAAAATGTTAATATTAACGTAATAATTGAATTCTAAATTCTGGTTTTCTGAACATCTAGTTAATTTATAGTGGATAAATGTATTTGCAATTGTCTGAAGTCTTCTTCATCAACATATTATGATTTTTTTTTAATTTGAAATGATGTACCCCAACAATGAATAATGTTAATATCAATGTATTTATTGACTTCTAAATTCTAGTTTTGCGTACAACTAATCTATCTATAGGTGAGTTATGTATTTGCAATTGTCTGAAGTCTTATTCAACAACAACTTATGTGTTTTTTTTATTTGAAATGATTTACCCCATCAATGAAAAATGTTAATACTAACGTAATAATTGAGTTCTAAATTCTAGTTTTCTGAATATCTAGTTAATTTATGGTGGATAAATGTATTTGCAATTGTCTGAAGTCTTCTTCATCAACATATTATGTTTTTTTTTTTATTTGAAATGATGTACCCCAACAATGAATAATGTTAATATCAACGTATTTATTGACTTCTAAATTCTAGTTTTGCGTACAACTAATCTATCTATAGGTGACCAATGTATTTGCAATTGTCTGAAGTCTTATTCATCAACATATTATGTTTTTTTTTTTAATTTGAAATGATGTACCCCAACAATGAATAACGTTAATATTAACGTAATTATTGAGTTCTAAATTCTAGTTTTGGGTTCAACTAATCTATCTATAGGTGACCAATGTATTTGCAATTGTCTGAAGTCTTATTCAACAACAACTTATGTGTTTTTTTTATTTGAAATGATTTACCCCATCAATGAAAAATGTTAATACTAACGTAATAATTGAGTTCTAAATTCTAGTTTTCTGAATATCTAGTTAATTTATGGTGGATAAATGTATTTTCAATTGTCTGAAGTCTTATTTAACAACAACTTATGTTTTTTTTTATTTGAAATGATTTACCCCATCAATGAAAAATGTTAATATTAACGTAATTTTTGAGGTCGAAATTCTGGTTTTTCAGATCATCTAGTTTATGTATAGTGGATAAATGTATTTGCAATTGTCTGAAGTCTTATTCATCAACATATTATGTGTTTTTTTTATTTGAAATGATTTACCCCATCAATGAAAAATGTTAAAATTAACGTAATTTTTGAGTTTTAAATTCTGGTTTTTCTGATCATCTAGTTTATGTATAGTAGATAAATGTATTTGCAATTGTCTGAAGTCTTCTTCATCAACATATTATGTTTTTTTTTTAATTTGAAATGATGTACCCCAATAATGAATAACGTTAATATTAACGTAATTATTGAGTTCTAAATTCTAGTTTTGGGTTTAACTAATCTATCTATAGGTGACCAATGTATTTGCAATTGTCTGAAGTCTTATTCAACAACAACTTATGTGTTTTTTTTATTTGAAATGATTTACACCATCAATGAAAAATGTTAATATTAACGTAATAATTGAATTCTAAATTCTAGTTTTCTGAACATCTAGTTAATTTATAGTGGATAAATGTATTTGCAATTGTCTGAAGTCTTCTTCATCAACATATTATGTTTTTTTTTTAATTTGAAATGATGTACCCCAACAATGAATAATGTTAATATCAACGTATTTATTGACTTCTAAATTCTAGTTTTGCGGACAACTAATCTATCTATAGGTGACTAATGTATTTGCAATTGTCTGAAGTCTTATTCATCAACATATTATGTTTATTCTTTAATTTGAAATGATGTAACCCAACAATGAATAATGTTAATATTAACGTAATTTTTGAGTTTTAAATTCTGGTTTTTCTGATCATCTAGTTTATGTATAGTGGATAAATGTATTTGCAATTGTCTGAAGTCTTATTCATCAATATATTATGTTTTTTTTTTAATTTGAAATGATGTACCCCAACAATGAATAATGTTAATATCAATGTATTTATTGACTTCTAAATTCTAGTTTTGCGTACAACTAATCTATCTATAGGTGAGTAATGTATTTGCAATTGTCTGAAGTCTTATTCAACAACAACTTATGTGTTTTTTTTATTTGAAATGATTTACCCCATCAATGAAAAATGTTAATACTAACGTAATAATTGAGTTCTAAATTCTAGTTTTCTGAATATCTAGTTAATTTATGGTGGATAAATGTATTTTCAATTGTCTGAAGTCTTATTCATCAACATATTATGTTTTTTTTTTAATTTGAAATGATGTACCCCAACAATGAATAATGTTAATATCAATGTATTTATTGACTTCTAAATTCTAGTTTTGCGTACAACTAATCTATCTATAGGTGAGTAATGTATTTGCAATTGTCTGAAGTCTTATTCATCAACATATTATGTTTTTTTTTTTAATTTGAAATGATGTACCCCAACAATGAATAATGTTAATATCAACGTATTTATTGACTACTAAATTCTAGTTTTGCGTACAACTAATCTATCTATAGGTGAGTAATGTATTTGCAATTGTCTGAAGTCTTATTCAACAACAACTTATGTGTTTTTTTTATTTGAAATGATTTACCCCATCAATGAAAAATGTTAATACTAACGTAATAATTGAGTTCTAAATTCTAGTTTTCTGAACATCTAGTTAATTTATGGTGGATAAATGTATTTGCAATTGTCTGAAGTCTTCTTCATCAACATATTATGTTTTTTTTTTAATTTGAAATGATGTACCCCAACAATGAATAATGTTAATATCAATGTATTTATTGACTTCTAAATTCTAGTTTTGCGTACAACTAATCTATCTATAGGTGAGTAATGTATTTGCAATTGTCTGAAGTCTTATTCAACAACAACTTATGTGTTTTTTTTATTTGAAATGATTTACCCCATCAATGAAAAATGTTAATACTAACGTAATAATTGAGTTCTAAATTCTAGTTTTCTGAATATCTAGTTAATTTATGGTGGATAAATGTATTTTCAATTGTCTGAAGTCTTATTTAACAACAACTTATGTTTTTTTTTATTTGAAATGATTTACCCCATCAATGAAAAATGTTAATATTAACGTAATTTTTGAGGTCGAAATTCTGGTTTTTCAGATCATCTAGTTTATGTATAGTGGATAAATGTATATGCAATTGTCTGAAGTCTTATTCATCAACATATTATGTTATTTTTTAATTTGAAATGATGTAACCCAACAATGAATAATGATAATATTAACGTAATTTTTGTGTTCTATATTCTAGTTTTGCGTACAACTAATCTATCTATAGGTGACTAATGTATTTGCAATTGTCTGAAGTCTTATTCATCAACATATTATGTTTATTCTTTAATTTGAAATGATGTAACCCAACAATGAATAATGTTAATATTAACGTAATTTTTGAGTTTTAAATTCTGGTTTTTCTGATCATCTAGTTTATGTATAGTGGATAAATGTATTTGCAATTGTCTGAAGTCTTATTCATCAACATATTATGTTTTTTTTTTAATTTGAAATGATGTACCCCAACAATGAATAACGTTAATATTAACGTAATTATTGAGTTCTAAATTCTAGTTTTGGGTTTAACTAATCTATCTATAGGTGACCAATGTATTTGCAATTGTCTGAAGTCTTATTCAACAACAACTTATGTGTTTTTTTTATTTGAAATGATTTACACCATCAATGAAAAATGTTAATATTAACGTAATAATTGAATTCTAAATTCTGGTTTTCTGAACATCTAGTTAATTTATAGTGGATAAATGTATTTGCAATTGTCTGAAGTCTTCTTCATCAACATATTATGATTTTTTTTTAATTTGAAATGATGTACCCCAACAATGAATAATGTTAATATCAATGTATTTATTGACTTCTAAATTCTAGTTTTGCGTACAACTAATCTATCTATAGGTGAGTTATGTATTTGCAATTGTCTGAAGTCTTATTCAACAACAACTTATGTGTTTTTTTTATTTGAAATGATTTACCCCATCAATGAAAAATGTTAATACTAACGTAATAATTGAGTTCTAAATTCTAGTTTTCTGAATATCTAGTTAATTTATGGTGGATAAATGTATTTGCAATTGTCTGAAGTCTTATTCATCAACATATTATGTTTTTTTTTTTATTTGAAATGATGTACCCCAACAATGAATAATGTTAATATCAACGTATTTATTGACTTCTAAATTCTAGTTTTGCGTACAACTAATCTATCTATAGGTGACCAATGTATTTGCAATTGTCTGAAGTCTTATTCATCAACATATTATGTTTTTTTTTTTAATTTGAAATGATGTACCCCAACAATGAATAACGTTAATATTAACGTAATTATTGAGTTCTAAATTCTAGTTTTGGGTTCAACTAATCTATCTATAGGTGACCAATGTATTTGCAATTGTCTGAAGTCTTATTCAACAACAACTTATGTGTTTTTTTTATTTGAAATGATTTACCCCATCAATGAAAAATGTTAATACTAACGTAATAATTGAGTTCTAAATTCTAGTTTTCTGAATATCTAGTTAATTTATGGTGGATAAATGTATTTTCAATTGTCTGAAGTCTTATTTAACAACAACTTATGTTTTTTTTTATTTGAAATGATTTACCCCATCAATGAAAAATGTTAATATTAACGTAATTTTTGAGGTCGAAATTCTGGTTTTTCAGATCATCTAGTTTATGTATAGTGGATAAATGTATTTGCAATTGTCTGAAGTCTTATTCATCAACATATTATGTGTTTTTTTTATTTGAAATGATTTACCCCATCAATGAAAAATGTTAATATTAACGTAATAATTGAGTTCTAAATTCTAGTTTTCTGAATATCTAGTTAATTTATGGTGGATAAATGTATTTGCAATTGTCTGAAGTCTTATTCATCAACATATTATGTTTATTCTTTAATTTGAAATGATGTAACCCAACAATGAATAATGTTAATATTAACGTAATTTTTGAGTTCGAAATTCTAGTTTTCTGAATATCTAGTTAATTTATGGTGGATAAATGTATTTTCAATTGTCTGAAGTCTTATTTAACAACAACTTATGTTTTTTTTTATTTGAAATGATTTACCCCATCAATGAAAAATGTTAATATTAACGTAATTTTTGAGGTCGAAATTCTGGTTTTTCAGATCATCTAGTTTATGTATAGTGGATAAATGTATTTGCAATTGTCTGAAGTCTTATTCATCAACATATTATGTTATTTTTTAATTTGAAATGATGTAACCCAACAATGAATAATGATAATATTAACGTAATTTTTGTGTTCTATATTCTAGTTTTGGGTTCAACTAATCTAACTAAAGGTGACTAATGTATTTGCAATTGTCTGAAGTCTTATTCAACAACAACTTATGTGTTTTTTTTATTTGAAATGATTTACCCCATCAATGAAAAATGTTAATATTAACGTAATTTTTGAGTTTTAAATTCTGGTTTTTCTGATCATCTAGTTTATGTATAGTAGATAAATGTATTTGCAATTGTCTGAAGTCTTCTTCATCAACATATTATGTTTTTTTTTTAATTTGAAATGATGTACCCCAACAATGAATAACGTTAATATTAACGTAATTATTGAGTTCTAAATTCTAGTTTTGGGTTTAACTAATCTATCTATAGGTGACCAATGTATTTGCAATTGTCTGAAGTCTTATTCAACAACAACTTATGTGTTTTTTTTATTTGAAATGATTTACCCCATCAATGAAAAATGTTAATACTAACGTAATAATTGAGTTCTAAATTCTAGTTTTCTGAATATCTAGTTAATTTATGGTGGATAAATGTATTTTCAATTGTCTGAAGTCTTATTTAACAACAACTTATGTTTTTTTTTATTTGAAATGATTTACCCCATCAATGAAAAATGTTAATATTAACGTAATTTTTGAGGTCGAAATTCTGGTTTTTCAGATCATCTAGTTTATGTATAGTGGATAAATGTATTTGCAATTGTCTGAAGTCTTATTCATCAACATATTATGTGTTTTTTTTATTTGAAATGATTTACCCCATCAATGAAAAATGTTAATATTAACGTAATAATTGAGTTCTAAATTCTAGTTTTCTGAATATCTAGTTAATTTATGGTGGATAAATGTATTTGCAATTGTCTGAAGTCTTATTCATCAACATATTATGTTTATTCTTTAATTTGAAATGATGTAACCCAACAATGAAGAATGTTAATATTAACGTAATTTTTGAGTTCGAAATTCTAGTTTTCTGAATATCTAGTTAATTTATGGTGGATAAATGTATTTTCAATTGTCTGAAGTCTTATTTAACAACAACTTATGTTTTTTTTTATTTGAAATGATTTACCCCATCAATGAAAAATGTTAATATTAACGTAATTTTTGAGGTCGAAATTCTGGTTTTTCAGATCATCTAGTTTATGTATAGTGGATAAATGTATTTGCAATTGTCTGAAGTCTTATTCATCAACATATTATGTTATTTTTTAATTTGAAATGATGTAACCCAACAATGAATAATGATAATATTAACGTAATTTTTGTGTTCTATATTCTAGTTTTGGGTTCAACTAATCTAACTAAAGGTGACTAATGTATTTGCAATTGTCTGAAGTCTTATTCAACAACAACTTATGTGTTTTTTTTATTTGAAATGATTTACCCCATCAATGAAAAATGTTAATATTAACGTAATTTTTGAGTTTTAAATTCTGGTTTTTCTGATCATCTAGTTTATGTATAGTAGATAAATGTATTTGCAATTGTCTGAAGTCTTCTTCATCAACATATTATGTTTTTTTTTTAATTTGAAATGATGTACCCCAACAATGAATAATGTTAATATCAATGTATTTATTGACTTCTAAATTCTAGTTTTGCGTACAACTAATCTATCTATAGGTGAGTAATGTATTTGCAATTGTCTGAAGTCTTATTCAACAACAACTTATGTGTTTTTTTTATTTGAAATGATTTACCCCATCAATGAAAAATGTTAATACTAACGTAATAATTGAGTTCTAAATTCTAGTTTTCTGAATATCTAGTTAATTTATGGTGAATAAATGTATTTTCAATTGTCTGAAGTCTTATTTAACAACAACTTATGTTTTTTTTTATTTGAAATGATTTACCCCATCAATGAAAAATGTTAATATTAACGTAATTTTTGAGGTCGAAATTCTGGTTTTTCAGATCATCTAGTTTATGTATAGTGGATAAATGTATTTGCAATTGTCTGAAGTCTTATTCATCAACATATTATGTTATTTTTTAATTTGAAATGATGTAACCCAACAATGAATAATGATAATATTAACGTAATTTTTGTGTTCTATATTCTAGTTTTGGGTTCAACTAATCTAACTAAAGGTGACTAATGTATTTGCAATTGTCTGAAGTCTTATTCATCAACATATTATGTGTTTTTTTTATTTGAAATGATTTACCCCATCAATGAAAAATGTTAATATTAACGTAATAATTGAGTTCTAAATTCTAGTTTTCTGAATATCTAGTTAATTTATGGTGGATAAATGTATTTGCAATTGTCTGAAGTCTTCTTCATCAACATATTATGATTTTTTTTTAATTTGAAATGATGTACCCCAACAATGAATAATGTTAATATCAATGTATTTATTGACTTCTAAATTCTAGTTTTGCGTACAACTAATCTATCTATAGGTGAGTAATGTATTTGCAATTGTCTGAAGTCTTATTCAACAACAACTTATGTGTTTTTTTTATTTGAAATGATTTACCCCATCAATGAAAAATGTTAATACTAACGTAATAATTGAGTTCTAAATTCTAGTTTTCTGAATATCTAGTTAATTTATGGTGGATAAATGTATTTGCAATTGTCTGAAGTCTTCTTCATCAACATATTATGTTTTTTTTTTTATTTGAAATGATGTACCCCAACAATGAATAATGTTAATATCAACGTATTTATTGACTTCTAAATTCTAGTTTTGCGTACAACTAATCTATCTATAGGTGACCAATGTATTTGCAATTGTCTGAAGTCTTATTCATCAACATATTATGTTTTTTTTTTTTAATTTGAAATGATGTACCCCAACAATGAATAACGTTAATATTAACGTAATTATTGAGTTCTAAATTCTAGTTTTGGGTTCAACTAATCTATCTATAGGTGACCAATGTATTTGCAATTGTCTGAAGTCTTATTCAACAACAACTTATGTGTTTTTTTTATTTGAAATGATTTACCCCATCAATGAAAAATGTTAATACTAACGTAATAATTGAGTTCTAAATTCTAGTTTTCTGAATATCTAGTTAATTTATGGTGGATAAATGTATTTTCAATTGTCTGAAGTCTTATTTAACAACAACTTATGTTTTTTTTTATTTGAAATGATTTACTCCATCAATGAAAAATGTTAATATTAACGTAATTTTTGAGGTCGAAATTCTGGTTTTTCAGATCATCTAGTTTATGTATAGTGGATAAATGTATTTGCAATTGTCTGAAGTCTTATTCATCAACATATTATGTGTTTTTTTTATTTGAAATGATTTACCCCATCAATGAAAAATGTTAATATTAACGTAATAATTGAGTTCTAAATTCTAGTTTTCTGAATATCTAGTTAATTTATGGTGGATAAATGTATTTGCAATTGTCTGAAGTCTTATTCATCAACATATTATGTTTATTCTTTAATTTGAAATGATGTAACCCAACAATGAATAATGTTAATATTAACGTAATTTTTGAGTTCGAAATTCTAGTTTTCTGAATATCTAGTTAATTTATGGTGGATAAATGTATTTTCAATTGTCTGAAGTCTTATTTAACAACAACTTATGTTTTTTTTTATTTGAAATGATTTACCCCATCAATGAAAAATGTTAATATTAACGTAATTTTTGAGGTCGAAATTCTGGTTTTTCAGATCATCTAGTTTATGTATAGTGGATAAATGTATTTGCAATTGTCTGAAGTCTTATTCATCAACATATTATGTTATTTTTTAATTTGAAATGATGTAACCCAACAATGAATAATGATAATATTAACGTAATTTTTGTGTTCTATATTCTAGTTTTGGGTTCAACTAATCTAACTAAAGGTGACTAATGTATTTGCAATTGTCTGAAGTCTTATTCAACAACAACTTATGTGTTTTTTTTATTTGAAATGATTTACCCCATCAATGAAAAATGTTAATATTAACGTAATTTTTGAGTTTTAAATTCTGGTTTTTCTGATCATCTAGTTTATGTATAGTAGATAAATGTATTTGCAATTGTCTGAAGTCTTCTTCATCAACATATTATGTTTTTTTTTTAATTTGAAATGATGTACCCCAACAATGAATAACGTTAATATTAACGTAATTATTGAGTTCTAAATTCTAGTTTTCTGAATATCTAGTTAATTTATGGTGGATAAATGTATTTGCAATTGTCTGAAGTCTTATTCATCAACATATTATGTTTATTCTTTAATTTGAAATGATGTAACCCAACAATGAATAATGTTAATATTAACGTAATTTTTGAGTTCGAAATTCTAGTTTTCTGAATATCTAGTTAATTTATGGTAGATAAATGTATTTTCAATTGTCTGAAGTCTTATTTAACAACAACTTATTTTTTTTTTTATTTGAAATGATTTACCCCATCAATGAAAAATGTTAATATTAACGTAATTTTTGAGGTCGAAATTCTGGTTTTTCAGATCATCTAGTTTATGTATAGTGGATAAATGTATTTGCAATTGTCTGAAGTCTTATTCATCAACATATTATGTTATTTTTTAATTTGAAATGATGTAACCCAACAATGAATAATGATAATATTAACGTAATTTTTGTGTTCTATATTCTAGTTTTGGGTTCAACTAATCTAACTAAAGGTGACTAATGTATTTGCAATTGTCTGAAGTCTTATTCAACAACAACTTATGTGTTTTTTTTATTTGAAATGATTTACCCCATCAATGAAAAATGTTAATATTAACGTAATTTTTGAGTTTTAAATTCTGGTTTTTCTGATCATCTAGTTTATGTATAGTAGATAAATGTATTTGCAATTGTCTGAAGTCTTCTTCATCAACATATTATGTTTTTTTTTTTAATTTGAAATGATGTACCCCAACAATGAATAACGTTAATATTAACGTAATTATTGAGTTCTAAATTCTAGTTTTGGGTTTAACTAATCTATCTATAGGTGACCAATGTATTTGCAATTGTCTGAAGTCTTATTCAACAACAACTTATGTGTTTTTTTTATTTGAAATGATTTACACCATCAATGAAAAATGTTAATATTAACGTAATAATTGAATTCTAAATTCTGGTTTTCTGAACATCTAGTTAATTTATAGTGGATAAATGTATTTGCAATTGTCTGAAGTCTTCTTCATCAACATATTATGTTTTTTTTTTTAATTTGAAATGATGTACCCCAACAATGAATAATGTTAATATCAACGTATTTATTGACTTCTAAATTCTAGTTTTGCGTACAACTAATCTATCTATAGGTGACTAATGTATTTGCAATTGTCTGAAGTCTTATTCATCAACATATTATGTTTATACTTTAATTTGAAATGATGTAACCCAACAATGAATAATGTTAATATTAACGTAATTTTTGAGTTTTAAATTCTGGTTTTTCTGATCATCTAGTTTATGTATAGTGGATAAATGTATTTGCAATTGTCTGAAGTCTTATTCATCAACATATTATGTTTTTTTTTTAATTTGAAATGATGTACCCCAACAATGAATAATGTTAATATCAATGTATTTATTGACTTCTAAATTCTAGTTTTGCGTACAACTAATCTATCTATAGGTGAGTAATGTATTTGCAATTGTCTGAAGTCTTATTCAACAACAACTTATGTGTTTTTTTTATTTGAAATGATTTACCCCATCAATGAAAAATGTTAATACTAACGTAATAATTGAGTTCTAAATTCTAGTTTTCTGAATATCTAGTTAATTTATGGTGGATAAATGTATTTTCAATTGTCTGAAGTCTTATTTAACAACAACTTATGTTTTTTTTTTTTAATTTGAATTGATGTACCCCAACAATGAATAACGTTAATATTAACGTAATTATTGAGTTCTAAATTCTAGTTTTGGGTTCAACTAATCTATCTATAGGTGAGTAATGTATTTGCAATTGTCTGAAGTCTTATTCATCAACATATTATGTTTTTTTTTTTTAATTTGAAATGATGTACCCCAACAATGAATAATGTTAATATCAACGTATTTATTGACTTCTAAATTCTAGTTTTGCGTACAACTAATCTATCTATAGGTGAGTAATGTATTTGCAATTGTCTGAAGTCTTATTCAACAACAACTTATGTGTTTTTTTTATTTGAAATGATTTACCCCATCAATGAAAAATGTTAATACTAACGTAATAATTGAGTTCTAAATTCTAGTTTTCTGAATATCTAGTTAATTTATGGTGGATAAATGTATTTGCAATTGTCTGAAGTCTTCTTCATCAACATATTATGTTTTTTTTTTAATTTGAAATGATGTACCCCAACAATGAATAATGTTAATATCAATGTATTTATTGACTTCTAAATTCTAGTTTTGCGTACAACTAATCTATCTATAGGTGAGTAATGTATTTGCAATTGTCTGAAGTCTTATTCAACAACAACTTATGTGTTTTTTTTATTTGAAATGATTTACCCCATCAATGAAAAATGTTAATACTAACGTAATAATTGAGTTCTAAATTCTAGTTTTCTGAATATCTAGTTAATTTATGGTGAATAAATGTATTTTCAATTGTCTGAAGTCTTATTTAACAACAACTTATGTTTTTTTTTATTTGAAATGATTTACCCCATCAATGAAAAATGTTAATATTAACGTAATTTTTGAGGTCGAAATTCTGGTTTTTCAGATCATCTAGTTTATGTATAGTGGATAAATGTATTTGCAATTGTCTGAAGTCTTATTCATCAACATATTATGTTATTTTTTAATTTGAAATGATGTAACCCAACAATGAATAATGATAATATTAACGTAATTTTTGTGTTCTATATTCTAGTTTTGGGTTCAACTAATCTAACTAAAGGTGACTAATGTATTTGCAATTGTCTGAAGTCTTATTCAACAACAACTTATGTGTTTTTTTTATTTGAAATGATTTACCCCATCAATGAAAAATGTTAATACTAACGTAATAATTGAGTTCTAAATTCTAGTTTTCTGAATATCTAGTTAATTTATGGTGGATAAATGTATTTTCAATTGTCTGAAGTCTTATTTAACAACAACTTATGTTTTTTTTTTAATTTGAAATGATGTACCCCAACAATGAATAACGTTAATATTAACGTAATTTTTGAGTTCGAAATTCTGGTTTTTCAGATCATCTAGTTTATGTATAGTGGATAAATGTATTTGCAATTGTCTGAAGTCTTATTTAACAACAACTTATGTTTTTTTTTATTTGAAATGATTTACCCCATCAATGAAAAATGTTAATATTAACGTAATTTTTGAGGTCGAAATTCTGGTTTTTCAGATCATCTAGTTTATGTATAGTGGATAAATGTATTTGCAATTGTCTGAAGTCTTATTCATCAACATATTATGTTATTTTTTAATTTGAAATGATGTAACCCAACAATGAATAATGATAATATTAACGTAATTTTTGTGTTCTATATTCTAGTTTTGGGTTCAACTAATCTAACTAAAGGTGACTAATGTATTTGCAATTGTCTGAAGTCTTATTCAACAACAACTTATGTGTTTTTTTTTATTTGAAATGATTTACCCCATCAATGAAAAATGTTAAAATTAACGTAATTTTTGAGTTTTAAATTCTGGTTTTTCTGATCATCTAGTTTATGTATAGTAGATAAATGTATTTGCAATTGTCTGAAGTCTTCTTCATCAACATATTATGTTTTTTTTTTAATTTGAAATGATGTACCCCAATAATGAATAACGTTAATATTAACGTAATTATTGAGTTCTAAATTCTAGTTTTGGGTTTAACTAATCTATCTATAGGTGACCAATGTATTTGCAATTGTCTGAAGTCTTATTCAACAACAACTTATGTGTTTTTTTTATTTGAAATGATTTACACCATCAATGAAAAATGTTAATATTAACGTAATAATTGAATTCTAAATTCTAGTTTTCTGAACATCTAGTTAATTTATAGTGGATAAATGTATTTGCAATTGTCTGAAGTCTTCTTCATCAACATATTATGTTTTTTTTTTAATTTGAAATGATGTACCCCAACAATGAATAATGTTAATATCAACGTATTTATTGACTTCTAAATTCTAGTTTTGCGGACAACTAATCTATCTATAGGTGACTAATGTATTTGCAATTGTCTGAAGTCTTATTCATCAACATATTATGTTTATTCTTTAATTTGAAATGATGTAACCCAACAATGAATAATGTTAATATTAACGTAATTTTTGAGTTTTAAATTCTGGTTTTTCTGATCATCTAGTTTATGTATAGTGGATAAATGTATTTGCAATTGTCTGAAGTCTTATTCATCAACATATTATGTTTTTTTTTTAATTTGAAATGATGTACCCCAACAATGAATAATGTTAATATCAATGTATTTATTGACTTCTAAATTCTAGTTTTGCGTACAACTAATCTATCTATAGGTGAGTAATGTATTTGCAATTGTCTGAAGTCTTATTCAACAACAACTTATGTGTTTTTTTTATTTGAAATGATTTACCCCATCAATGAAAAATGTTAATACTAACGTAATAATTGAGTTCTAAATTCTAGTTTTCTGAATATCTAGTTAATTTATGGTGGATAAATGTATTTTCAATTGTCTGAAGTCTTATTCATCAACATATTATGTTTTTTTTTTAATTTGAAATGATGTACCCCAACAATGAATAATGTTAATATCAATGTATTTATTGACTTCTAAATTCTAGTTTTGCGTACAACTAATCTATCTATAGGTGAGTAATGTATTTGCAATTGTCTGAAGTCTTATTCATCAACATATTATGTTTTTTTTTTTTAATTTGAAATGATGTACCCCAACAATGAATAATGTTAATATCAACGTATTTATTGACTTCTAAATTCTAGTTTTGCGTACAACTAATCTATCTATAGGTGAGTAATGTATTTGCAATTGTCTGAAGTCTTATTCAACAACAACTTATGTGTTTTTTTTATTTGAAATGATTTACCCCATCAATGAAAAATGTTAATACTAACGTAATAATTGAGTTCTAAATTCTAGTTTTCTGAATATCTAGTTAATTTATGGTGGATAAATGTATTTGCAATTGTCTGAAGTCTTCTTCATCAACATATTATGTTTTTTTTTTTAATTTGAAATGATGTACCCCAACAATGAATAATGTTAATATCAACGTATTTATTGACTTCTAAATTCTAGTTTTGCGTACAACTAATCTATCTATAGGTGACTAATATATTTGCAATTGTCTGAAGTCTTATTCATCAACATATTATGTTTATTCTTTAATTTGAAATGATGTAACCCAACAATGAATAATGTTAATATTAACGTAATTTTTGAGTTCGAAATTCTGGTTTTTCAGATCATCTAGTTTATGTATAGTGGATAAATGTATTTGCAATTGTCTGAAGTCTTATTTAACAACAACTTATGTTTTTTTTTATTTGAAATGATTTACCCCATCAATGAAAAATGTTAATATTAACGTAATTTTTGAGGTCGAAATTCTGGTTTTTCAGATCATCTAGTTTATGTATAGTGGATAAATGTATTTGCAATTGTCTGAAGTCTTATTCATCAACATATTATGTTATTTTTTAATTTGAAATGATGTAACCCAACAATGAATAATGATAATATTAACGTAATTTTTGTGTTCTATATTCTAGTTTTGGGTTCAACTAATCTAACTAAAGGTGACTAATGTATTTGCAATTGTCTGAAGTCTTATTCAACAACAACTTATGTGTTTTTTTTATTTGAAATGATTTACCCCATCAATGAAAAATGTTAAAATTAACGTAATTTTTGAGTTTTAAATTCTGGTTTTTCTGATCATCTAGTTTATGTATAGTAGATAAATGTATTTGCAATTGTCTGAAGTCTTCTTCATCAACATATTATGTTTTTTTTTTAATTTGAAATGATGTACCCCAATAATGAATAACGTTAATATTAACGTAATTATTGAGTTCTAAATTCTAGTTTTGGGTTTAACTAATCTATCTATAGGTGACCAATGTATTTGCAATTGTCTGAAGTCTTATTCAACAACAACTTATGTGTTTTTTTTTATTTGAAATGATTTACACCATCAATGAAAAATGTTAATATTAACGTAATAATTGAATTCTAAATTCTAGTTTTCTGAACATCTAGTTAATTTATAGTGGATAAATGTATTTGCAATTGTCTGAAGTCTTCTTCATCAACATATTATGTTTTTTTTTTAATTTGAAATGATGTACCCCAACAATGAATAATGTTAATATCAACGTATTTATTGACTTCTAAATTCTAGTTTTGCGGACAACTAATCTATCTATAGGTGACTAATGTA